>NC_088330.1:32075000-32275000 GCF_036884655.1 Musa acuminata AAA Group
TGGGAAGTGTTTGGAAATGATTGGTTTCCATAAACCTTTTTTGTCTCACCAAAAAGATGATGAGTTTTGTGTATTACATTCAGAACTCTAACAAGCGAAGTCGAATGTCTCCTCAGAGTCGGACTGAAAGAGTTCAATTCGACAGACCATTACAGAAGAGGACTCGTCATGGAATCCTCATCGAACTAGGCGCCTGCTCTCCCCTTCGGAGAGAGGACTCCAAACACGAGTCGCTTTTGCATTACAAGAACTACTTCTCCTAACGTAAGTTGAGCCGAGAGGTGTAGGTGGCTTTGGGAGACCAGTTCCTGGGAATCACATCCCGAGCTGAGAAGGTCTTCCGGGTGGTTAACGTAGCAAGCTTTACTGAGAAGGGACCGTGCAGAGGCCCCCCAATGATACACCAATTTGCTCCCCATATGTGCTTCATCTCTAGCCACTCTACAGAATTTGCCTGCAAGAGAGAACGAACTATTTAGACCTTCTTCGATCTGGATCTCTTCATTGACAAAAATGTGCAGATTAAGAGGGTTGCATGAGTTCTGAATGGATGGAGAATAAAACAGCTTTATTTCATCTCAAATCCTGGCTTTGAGTGCTCCCGCTGAGTGCTTTCATTAGGTTTTCAACCACAAAGCCAACGCATTCCACATCGGTTCCAGTTCTTTTGAGATTCTTGCCATTATCATATTTCAACTATGACTGGTGGGACTTGTTTGTGCTTTGATGACTTGTAATTGAGGTATCACATGAAGTCACAGACCAAGCTTGTCATGTGAGTCCACATGATCTTTTATCACTACAAGATCTAGATCTTTGATACAAGGCAATACCTTAATCTGTAGTTGGACAAAGTCACTAGTTATAAGTTGTAGAATAAACGTAATCATCTCAAGGAGGAGCAGTCTTAATTTTGCTGAGCTAAAGGAGAAGCCACAACTGCAATTTTCTTTGTAGATAGTAGATAGATAGGCAGACTTGACTTGTGGCAGTCGACAGCAAGCAGACACTGGACATATGTCCAGCCATTATTGTTTGCGTAAATGATGTTTATAGCAATCCAAATAGGTTGCAAAATGTGCAGCATATATAGCATAATATAAGCTTTCATCTAACAGTTCTGTCTATAAACACCTAGTAGATGGTACTACATGATTCTGATCATATGCCATGGAGAGATAACAGCAGTAGAAAGCGGTAAGGTAAGAAAAACGTACTTGTTTTATATGCATGGATCCGATGTCTCCATCATCGTCCTCAAACTCCACAAGAAGTGACAGCCAAAAGTTTGTGGAACCTTCATTTACATGAAAAGCGATACTCTTACCTGGGTATTTGCATGGAGTCCTGAAAAGATACTTCTGAAGGTAAATGTTTGATCTGACTATGTTCAGTGCTCACAACTACTATGGTCATTGATTGCAGGAAGAAGTACACGAAGCTTTTACCGTTCTCGCAGTCAGCCTTTCGATCTTTAGTTACCTGCGGAACACGACGGGCATCTCGCCACGATCACGTAGCCGGCTGGCCTTGCCGGGGACGGCCATGCGGCCGAACGCGGCGCCGCTGAGGTCGAAGTGGGTGCGGCCGAAGGCGCAGTACCCGCCGGGGCACTCATCGGTGACGATGACGGTGACGGGACGGCGGGCGCAGACGACCGGGTCCAGGCAGCGCACCTTGTAGCAGGCGCCGCACCCCTCCCCGCCCTTGAACAACACGGGGCTCACCGCCCCCACCCGCGCCCGCAGCGGCCGCACGTCCACCAGCGACCCGTACCCGCACGCCCCACCTGCCAACCACGGAACGCTCAACCAATTCACATTGTACGTAACACTTTACTGGCCACACCTTACTCACCGTCGCTGCCGTCGCCGTTGGGGCTGCCGTACCAGGTCGCGGTCGCCGGGTGCCAATGCGGGTCGACGACGGGGTGTGGTTCGCTGGTATCGAAACAGAACAAGGCAAACACGGACAAGAGAAGAAAGGAGTAATAAAAGGAGAACGGAGAGAAGAAGCAAGAAGCCATTGCATATACCCTTACAGGGCTTCTCCTTTGTTTCTTCTTCACCCCACTCCTCTTTATATAGATTCTGAGAGCTTCCTCTTATTGCCACAGTACACATGTCATGTAAACTTAATCTTCCATCGTTGCTTCTCGGGTGGGACTGGGATCCGATACCCGTAATCGTCTTTTTGCTCCGCGTGTCAACCACGTGCGAGTTCCCTTCTTTCCCCGAATGACAGCTTCGCTGCCCCGCTTCGGTCCACGTGATTTGGCTGTTTTGGTCTTAATCATCGTCTTAATCTCTTAGTAAAAGACCTTCGAATATAAATATTTATTTTTATTTTGCTTTCTGACTCCAACATGTGAGCTGAGTCATATTATACATTTGGTGGGCCCCTTTGTTGTGCTGACAGTTGCACCTCCTCGCCCGGTTTCTATGGCGAGCAACCGTTAGCAACTGTGTGGACGCGATCTAATTATGTCCGTCAAAGGGCTGATCGAATCAAATGTCACGTGGCACAGCTATGTTCGCTCTTCAACTGCTGCTTTGAGCTGGATAGTGTTTGTTACATGTGCCATTAAATAACGGTTCCTATCGATGTAACGGATCCCGTCACGCCCTGTTCACACCCTGTCGGTCCGTCGCGGTAATTCTGACGTTCCACGAGGGCATTTGGAAGTCGGAACGGAACTACGAGTTAATTTCTAAAATGCCACGGATAGTTGACATACAACAATGGAATGATTATTGATTTGATTATTGACTTCACTTATATATATGTTTATATGTTTATATATTTTAGAGTTATTTTATAAGGATTATAGGATATGATAATCTCGATTATGATATTTGATCTAATATAATTTGATTTTTTGATGATTTAAAATTATTTTCTTTTGATCAATTATAAAGTTTCACATCAATGTTGAAGAAAGGTTTCGAGGAGATCGGTATCTTGATGATCAACCTAAAGTGATCAATGAGAGGTTTACATGTTACTTCTCTACTTGATCATGATTCCGACAATCGATCTTCAATTTTATTGAGATCAATGTTTCTCTTGCTTTAGGATATAAGGCTTGAGGAATCTTAAAGATCGAGTTGTTGAACCAATAATGCTACATTCTTTGGTAATATTTTCGATGTCAAATAACATTATCTAGACTCTCAAGAGTCGGTTGATAGTTGGCCTTCTAATGAGGGCCTTATAGGTTGGAGGGATATTTACCACTATAAATATTTTCAGTAAATATTCATAATTGAGTTACTTATAAGGCCCGTGAGAGTGATGATATGAGCAATAGGTCTTTAGGGGTTAGAGGTAAATATTCTTCTTTAGCTAGCTTATTTCCTTCTAATTTCTTTTTTCTTGTAACGAGAGATTCAACTATAATAGAATGATTGACTTTTTGTAACAATTCTGGAAAGGTGATCAAAGGCTTTTTGGCAACCGACAAAAAGAAGTGAGAGGGATAAAGCCCACTAATGAAGGCTTAATACGGATCGATGGGTGTTAGTCTAATACTATTCCCACTTCTTTGTGAATCTTATCAAGTAGTCTAATAGAGATTCATCTTTTCTTGTCAAACCATAAGTAGGGAGGTTATATACCTCTTAGCTCGAACTCCATAGCAAACTAATCGAAAGAGCTAACTAAGTTTAGAGAAAGGTGTGTGTAATAGTTTCAAGCCGCATTGTGTAGTGTTATTAGGAAAGATCTACACATAAGCACATTAGTTATTGCGTACAAAGCCGCAAAAGTAGTGATATGCTTTGTCAAGTCCATACTTCCATCAAAAGTTTAGTGAAACCCCTTAGGAATTGGCTCATCATTAATGTTTTGTGTAAATGAGGACCACACATAAGGTTCAGACGTGTGGGTTCTCTCTCTTTTTTGATTTCTCACCTTACATCTTCGTTTCACTAGTGCATTTCACAGAGTTGCTCCCTTAGAGAGGTAATTCCGTGGCATAATACACTTTATACTGTCAGTGGAATGCTCATTTGGTTCTTCTAACATCAATTTATTATTTCATATTTAAATTATCTGACATATTAGGAGTTTAGATCTAATTTAGGTCCTTGAGATCACCACAAGGTGTCGAGAAACTATGAGATTTTAGAGGTGTTTATGCAAAATTGAATCAATGGCTTGATAAAGACCCATTCTATGGTTAAATTAGTGGAGTCAGGATTTAAGAGGTAAGAAAGTATAATAAACTTGAATATATTTAATATTTTTTAAAATGTACTTAGATATCTTTTTACATTAAATCAATCTGCATTTTGAGTGATGCAGGATGTTTCGATCAGGAGAGATAATTAAAATAGGAAAAATCATGTTGGGCTAGGGGAAAACATATCAGAAGATTGGACGTCGAGCCGGTGGATCGGTTGACGTATCGACAGAAGGTTTTAAGCCATGGATTCGGGCATCGGGCCAAGAAGAGCGGATATTGCGCCAATGATATCAGAGTTGCGGAGTCAACTGGCCGATTGGGCAATAGGCCGCAAGAGAAGACGATGTGCCGAAGAATCAGACGAAGCATCGATGGACCAATGACATGCCGGACAACATGATTAATGCTTAGTAATAATTATTTAGATCAAAGTGTGTTTTTACATGTGCAGGATTAACTATGATAGCAAGGCATAAAGCAAAATGAAGTCTAGGAGTCAATGACATGATTTTGTTGAGAGTTCGTCGGAAGTCTAGACGTTCGTCGGAAGTTCTGTAGGAACCAACCGAGAAGTCTAGGAGCTTACCAAAGAAGCTCATCGGAACTCGCCAAGAAGATCCTCATGAAGTCCAGGAGCTTGCCGGGAGTCCGTTGGAACATTACCGAGAGATTGTTGGAAGTTCACCGGAAGATCGCCGGAAGCTCGCCAAAAGAAACTAGACTTACTGACTTATTTAGCTTAGAATATGTCTTAGGAATCGTAGTTAGCACGTAATTGAGTTTGGATTTGGGCTAACCCAATTATGAGTCAGTTGAGCCCATATAAGGACTATGTTGGGCCCAATGAAAGGCTTAAAGAGTGATCCAAGAGATGGCACCGTCATGGCACAGTCTTCGAGACTATGTCAGGCGATGGTTACGTCGGTCTAGGCGGTCGTATCGCTAGTTTGGATGGTGATACCACCAGACTGGGTGGTGGTACCGTCCAACATAGTGTCAGTGTCAAATTAACACTAGCGGTGGTACCGCCCGGACCCAGGAAACCCGGGGAGATGTTTTTAGGCTCCAAATTTGAATCAACTTGAAGCCTATAAATATCCCTCTCATCCCTGGTTAAGATACACAAGACTTGAGAGTAAAAATAGAAAGACATACTGCTACAATCTTATGTGAACTCCTCTCAAAAATTCTAAGTATTAGAATAGTTTGAGAGAGAAGTAAGTAGGGGTATAAGGGTTATATCCTAAATCTGAAAAAAGGAGAATCGAGTTACAAAAGGTGGTTGGTCTTCGCCTATTGAAGGAAAACCGATAGTGGATACCGATAGTCTCGACGGAAGAGAAATCAGTAGAGTGGATGTAGGTCACAACGGCCAAACCACTATAAAATCTGGTTTGCATTTACTTATTACAATTTACATTAATTGACACAAAACTTTACAAGATATGACATAGACAATCTCACATGCAATATCGCATGTGCAACCAAATTAATTTCTTTAATATAAAATTAAATCGATGAAACATAATAAATTAGTCGATTTATTCCTTTCTTGAAGCTTGTGTTATCGAGAAGATATATTGTTCTTATTATAAACTGATAATGATAAAAACATTATAATTATATTATGATTCTAGATTGAATAAAATCGTTCAAAGAAAAAACAAAAAAAGTTGGCATAAATTAGCTAGCGATCTTCTTGGTGAGCTTCTTCTGCAATTTCCTAAGCCTAAAAGTCATATTTGAAATTAAATATTCTCCTTCATTCTTTTAAAATCCATAACTAACAAAATTAAAATCAATTTAGAGGGATTTGTCGGATATTTTTTTATCCTCAAGAGAAAATTTTCTTTGTCCATTCATCGCTTTGGCGTCTTAAAAAAACACTTGTTTTCTCTTTCAAAAATAACGTCACCCGAAAAACAGATTACATTTATTCTATCTTACCATATTGGTTTGATGATATAATTAATTATATAGGTTGTAATATTATTCCATAATTTATGAATTGATGTCCATACATAATTATTAATGTAAACATATGAACATTTAGTATATAAATTATAAAAATAAAAAATAAATCAAAACCTCAATTATTCATGCATTTAATAATAATAATAATAATAATAATAATAATAATTGGACAGTTATAATTGAACATTTAATAATAATAATAATAATAATAATAATAAATAAATAAATAAATAAATAAAATAAAATAAAATAAAATAAAATAAAAGAAGAAACGGTTAACCGGCATAGTCGTGGAGTAATTCCTTCTCCCGTGTCGAAACATCCCCTTTCCCCGCATCAAAGTCGTCTCCACTTGCCCCGTCTGCGGTCTCCCGCTCAAAGCCAACTTAGCTTTCCCTTTTGCCGGCCGTGATCAGCGACCGACTCCTGGTCGCGCATTCCCGGCCTTTTCTTCGTTTGGAGCGCGACGAGTCCGCCGTCGCTCTTCGCGTTCCGATCTCTCCCTTGTTATTGGTGAGTCTTCTTCATGATCTTGAAGTTCTTCTGGTTTCTTGTTAGTCGCAAACTGCCAACTTTGATCCCACGATCTTGATGCTATCTGAATGATGATTGCATGACTTGGTCCCTGTTGTTAAATTTGGCATTATAGAATAAATCGGAGTAGGGTTTTCCACGAGTCTCGATCTTGAGATGGTAGTTTGAGACCCTGTGAATAAATTAGGTTTTCCGCATTTTTTTTTATTTTGTTCCTTGAGGAAGTGTACCTGAGATTCTGGGACTTGCGTTTGCATTGACAAATTGGAGTTTATTGTGATTGGGGTGATATGATTTGTTAGAATTATACTCACTGTTACATTGAGTTTCATTTCTCAGAGTGTCCTGATCAATTGCCTCAGCATTAGACCTAGTTGTTTTCTCCTACTCTTAATTGTATCTGTGATTTGGTCACACTTTGTTACGTTTTCTGAATGACTCATATCCGTCAGTATCTGTTTTACTGGCTTATGATACGATTGTGATGTCGTATATTATCCTCTAATTTTTCATGAGCCATGTCTTTAAGCATGATGTCAGGAAGAGCTTGCTGTAACTTGTAACCTTGAAGCACTTATATTACTAATAGAGTATATGGCTCATTATAAGTGTAAAAGTTGAATAGTAACCTTTTATCCACATTAGGAGTTTTTGCTCTCAGCTCTTTAGCTCTTTAGGCTTGCTTCAAGGATATGAGCAGTGAAGGAATATAAGACCTGCAATTTGGCCATCATCCCAAATGCTTCTACCTAAGGAAGCATGTAGGGTTGTGTCCAGGTTTCAAGAGGTGTTAGTACCTGAGAGTTTTCTTCATAAGGCAGAAATATATCCAGTTAGTGATCTCACTAGGATTTATGATGATGAATTAAAAATAAATTTTCTTGGAAATTGAACTTTGCTTAGGAAGAAGGAAGGATATTATATCATATCAAGCCATTACATATATGACATCTAACAGATCTGCTTTATAAGCAATATCAAACAGGGAGTTCATTAGTAACACCAGGTTACTTTTCATTAAACTACCTTAATCGAGTCACGAGACAGCTTCGATAATGCCCTGCATGTGATACTTCTAGAAATTTAAGGTTTAAATATGGTTCAACAATTGAAAATTTTCATTCAGTTATGCCTGGCATCATTATTCTTATGAAGAAATATTTATATCTGTTATTGGGACAAAGAAATTTAACTCCTTTTGTCAGGTTCATAAATTGAGTATTTGTAATTTTCTGGAAGATGAGATATTTGTTGACAAGTATTTCTAACATGTTTTGGAGGATCGAGGATGACATGATGAGGATCGCTTATGTTTGCATTAGAAGTTTGATGTGTTGTTTGTACTTTGTATGCACTTTGATGATCAAAATAGAGTATGTCAAATTTTGTTGTGGTATCTTATTGTTGAGGGGTTAATTGGTATTAATAAATGATGTCCTGATTGGAATTTAGTGTTAGATTGCCTAATTATATGTTGCAAGAATCTATGTATATTTCATAATATGAAAAAAAGTAAAATATTCTGAGTAACATATGAGATGCTGAGTATTGCAATAACTGGAGTTGTTTTCTGCAGTTGCCTTGGTCATATTCTGATGCCTTTGAATCCGCAGCTGAGATGACGGACTCTGCTTTTCTAAGGTTATTATTTTCCGTAGCCATCTGGTGCATTGCCTATGCTGTGGTTGCAGTTCAAATGTCTATCCGACTCTTCAATTTCAATCGTTCCTCCTTGAACTAGTAAGTTGCAGGCATGTATCATGGTTTTTCATAATTGTTATGGATATGCTGCGTGCAGAATAGTGATTGCTCGTAATTTTATTATTCTGGCTTGTTGCAAATACTCACTTATCAAGTACTTTCTTTTTCCAGAATATGTCACAATTAAATGGCGATAATAATTATAAGAGCTAAGGAATAGTAGTTTTTTTATTTTACATTGAGACTATTTGGTAAAGCTTGTCTTGGTAGTAGATGAGCATTCTGGGAACATTGCTCATAACCATAGACTTGGCTTCAAAAAGGTATCACTGTTTGATGGCAGTTGTATCTCAAACAAATTTAGGAACTTTCACTGATTAGTACTTTTTGACTTACTACCATGCATTATTCACATAATATACGAGAGACTCTAACACTCGAAATAGTCCCACTTTAAAAATGGAAGAATGGTTATGACTATATATAAGGTTAGATGGACCCAAGTAGGAATGAGCTAAGCATGGTATTAATAATAAGCATGGAGAGGACTTGGAGCTTAGGTAGGAAATAACTATGGATGTGGTTGAAGATGCAATACGTGTGCCGCCGTCACTTGGTTGGACTTCAGATGTCATCTGGTAGGACATTGGATAGGCTGTGTTGGTTCTAGTCCTTGATGAGAACACCAACTTTTTAGATGTGGGAGACTGGAATACGCTAAGTAGTCCCACTTCTGGTAGAACTATTATGGTGATATATAAGGCTCAATGATCTTATTACTATTAGTTAAGTTTATGCATTTTGGACCATATGGTCTTAGACTCTTCAAATTAATGAGTTAGTTCTCCCATCAGCTCAGATTGTGATGGATTTCATCCATTGAAGAGATAGCTTGGCATGACTAAAAATGGTTCTATTATGTGGCACAGGCTCAAATTGGAACAAATTAAATCCTATTTGATAGCAAGAACTCATTTTACCTGAGCAAAGGGATCACAAATCATAATACTGTCAGATACTGATTTCTTTTAATGATTGACATACTAGGATAATCATATATAGTTCATTAAAAATTTTGGTTTTGTAACCTTTCACTCTTTGCCAACAAGGATTTACTGGTGTATATCACAACTACATTTATTGTCCATACTAGTCCAAATGTTATGCTAAAGATATAGGCTGCTAAATTTGGTACATTGTGCTCAAGTAAGAATATCATTCATCTTATTTGTGTATGTTCAAAGACCATTTTTGAACAAATTGGTTCCAGAGACTCCGAGAAAGCTTTTAAATTTAGTTGCTTTCACGCGTTGTGTAACTAGTTGATGAAGTATGTCATGAGGTAAACAATATTCTCATCTATGAAAAACATATCAGGGTATAATGAAAGTTTGCTTATAGATTATGACAACTCAAAACAATGAGATCTAGTACCGGTAGTAACGTTGATGCTTTGGCTTTAGTATGACAAGTACATTTGTTGTAGCACGCAGATGAATTAGAGCCCAAGAGAGGATGAGTTTTGTGAATATCTGACTGTTCCTGAGTAGGCATGTTAGCTCAGTATTATGCTCGTCTGTAATAGTTTTTATATTTCCCTTACCTGTGATCACAATATAATTTTGAGAATTATAAGAGATCAAGAGAGGCTCATGTTATCTTTTTAAGTTGTTTATCCTGAGATTAGTAACTTGTGATCCGGTCTGCAGGTATTGATTTCAGCAAATATACAGTGCGACTCAAGCTTTTTGACTGAAGATTGGTTGCAGTAGGTGTTCAGCTTCTGAAAGCGTTCTGCAATCCTCAAATTGCTTAGTGGTTGTAAAAATGAACATATGGAATTGAACTTTTTTTTTTATTTCACTGCATATGCAATATATGCTTCTACCGTAATCGGTGGCTTTTCAGAGATGTAATGATCGATTGTGATTCTTTCAAGAGTAAATCTAAATTATGTTGTTCTTCGGTCTTAAAGTGTAATGAAAATTATAAGACTAAGAATGTCGATTGAGCGGGGATGAAAAACCTCCCATTTGGAGCAAGAACTTGTAAGTTCTTTATATTTTCTCAATCAATTCATTAAAAAATTATTATTAAAACTAATCAATAATTAAGATTCAACCAAATCTGATTTGAATCAGACAAATGCCTGGCCAGCCTAATGTATGGACCCAGTGTCTCAACTCATGTATTATCAATATAGAAATGGGTATAGAGATGAGTGGTGTCTTCATGTCCCGTACCATTATCGAGGTAATAGAAAATATCTCTTATGTCCTCTTCTATCCCTATTTATTCTATTAATCCACTCCATTAGGGGTGGATCCTCGTGAGTACCATATTAAAGTGATCGAGTATTCAAATTACGTTGTATCGATCTACCACGGTTTTCAATACCTATATATGAAAGAAACAAAATTAAAAAAAAAATTGTGATGCAAATAAACCATCTAAAACTGGTTTTAGTTTTAGATCGCAACCTATTAAAAATCATTGATGCTGGGTAAATATATATATATATATTTTTTGTAAACCTTGAACTATCTATCTATCATGACAGCTGGTTTGATTTCATATCATTATTTTTTAAGATTCACTCCATAATTGTCCAATAAAAACTATCATTTCCGTTATCTTCGGATCGTTACCGTAAAATGAAGATATATTATTATTAACTATTATGACCCCCACATTTCGTCATTTCCATGTCAACTCCCTTTCGTGAATCCCACGTGTCGCGCTTGAAGTTTCCATTGCGCGCCATAACATCCGTGATAAGCCCCCGTTAAGCGGCGCACACGGAGGTGATTAAGCTGCTAACGACCTCCAACGATCCGACACGTGCACCGTGGCCTCTGACTTGGCCAGGAAGCACCAAAATATCATTCCAGAAATGTAACCGCCGGCCTCACGTCGCAAGCATCCTACCCGAACGGACCGACGGCTCTGATCGCCCCTCGCGCATCGACTACGATATCTCTAATAAACCACGAACCAGTGGAAATCTTCGTCATCATTCTTTCTCTCTCTCTCTCCACCCTCTTTTTTTCCCTTCCTCCTTTTATTCTTAATTTCGTTCGGTGGAAAGAACGGAAGAGCGAAAGCAAAAGGCGGAGATCGGCAATAGGGGCGATTATTTCTCCGTTTCCTCCTCTTTCTCCTCTCCTCATTTCGAATTCGCGTAAGCTCGCGTCTTCTGGTGTTTTACCTCGACTGCCCTCTGCTAAGCCATTTTTTTCTTCTCTGTCTTTGATTCGGTTCCGTTGCGTGTTCATTTGCTTCGATCTGATCCGGTTCTACTCCAGTTCTTGATGGTTTTCGCGTTTGGCTTGGGGATCGAGTGTTGGTTTGTTGCGGTTGGTGTCTGCGGAATCTCCTGATGCTTCTTTTCCTTCCTTCATCGCCACGTTCTGCGAACGTCGATTTCGCTTGCTTGATTTATTTTAAGATCCTTCTGTCGGACGTTTTCTTAATGTTTCACGCTTTGGTCCATTACTCGCGATTCGTGGTTCCGAAACCACTTGTCTCTGCTTGAAATCTTCTCTACATGCGTATATCTTCTCGTAGCATCCAATAACCTCGTGGGGGAGGCTTCTTTGGTAAGAATTGGCGATTCGAAATCGGTTTTTGAGAGCTTGTGGTAGCAAAATTCTTATCTTTCTTGCTGAAGAGGCAATAGGGTTCTGTTCTGGCTTCAGGGGATAAAGAAACAGCGAGCCTTTCAATGGCGGACCGCAGTCGTGCCTTCTGCATTGAAGAGCTGCCCGCACATTTAATTCTGGAGATATTGAGCTGTGGGCGTCTAGGGGCTGCCGACCTTGCATGCCTCGAGGCAACTTGCCGGATGTTTCGTGGTGCCGATGGGCTATTTCCCGACAAATTCCGGTCCTTGGTTGAGTTTGCTGCATTCCACATTTGTAACGTACACCCAATATTCGGTTCCCTCCCACATAATGCACGTGCAAACCTGCTTGATCGCTGTAATGGGAATTGGAAGAGACTCCTGAGGTTCTTGCAGTCTGTGGAGCAATCTTCCAGCAGCGTCGAGACATCAGCAGGCAATGTATATCTTTGCTGATACGTACACTGTTTGTATATTGCGACAAGATTATATACATGGCTGGGACATTAAATGTTTGCCTATGCTTATCTGAATATTTATATGCTTTATGCTAATCCTTAAGCCATGACATCTGAATTTGTTTCTCTGAATTTCCTAAAAGATGATGAATAACCTGTAAGGCATACAATACTGTTGGTAAGTTGCTTTAGTAATTTAAAGAGAATTCTTTGATATTTTTTTATAATTTTGTATTATTTTTTGCATCATAATGTTTGTAGAGACAAAGCTGCTCCTTTTTATTCTATATAAACATCTATAGCCTTTCAATGAATTGGTTAATTGTGTTAGGTAGATTGTGATTTATATGCCCATCGTTTGATTGAGATCAACCATGAATCAACCGGATCACTGTTGGTCTCGAACAACCCCTGTGGTAGTCTTGAGGGCTACCGGATCAGGCAATTTCCATCTGGGAGGTCCTGTTGATCCAGCTGATCCACCAATATGAGTGATCTCAGCCAATCTTTGTTCATCTCAAAGTTCTTAAATGCACAATCTAATTCGACCTATCTGTATGATCTGAATCGATCCTGATTCTATGTCCTGTAACTGATCTCAAATCTGATCAATGACTTTTGAGCCGGAAAGAGCATTTGAACTAGAAACTTTCATATTGTAAAGGCTTGCAATTGTTAACTACTTCTTGTGCCATAGTTATTTGGTATGTCGGTACCATACTGATTTACATGCACAGTGATCTTAAACTAATTATGATAATAGTTGGCATGTTTGTTAAGCCATTCAAATACTATGTTCATGTTAGTCCTGTCCATGATGTGATTACCAATTATAGGCATATGTTGTCCTTTTGTGAGTAGAACCATCAACAACTTCTATTAATTATGTTCCCTGGAAAATCTGTTCAGTAATAAAAAATGATCATTCATTCCCAAACATAAGTAAAGTTTTTCAATTACGGCATTTTCGACCAGTTCTATGCATTTTTGCAAGGATGTGATAAAAATTATGATCAGCACAAAGAGTAACTGGGGTCAGTGTTCAAGATCAAACAACGTTAATGTATATTTGGGTTGTCATGGGCACTAGGAGTAATTTCTAGTTCTCGGGGCGGTTCTATAGTAAGTAATATAGAAACTACTTTGTTGTATGTTCTTATAGAAAACACTAAACTACTTACCTGCTTGTAAGGTCCCTCTTAGTCTGACCTCTTGAAAGTTGAAAATTTCATATTTTTATACCATCTATTGAGATAACAATTACATTCTAGGACATTAGTGATGTCAGTTACTCTTAGCTGTGAGGTTTATGTGTTGACTTAATTGCTGAATATGGGTTCCTAACCTTTAGCTTGATGTTGGATTCCAAGTTATGTGCTTTCTGATCATTTCTTTGTCACAAGACACTCTTAACATTTTTCACGTATAAAGACTTGCTGCATTTAAACTATAATGTTGTCAATGTACGAGAGTCTTTTCTCTGATTAAAAGATTACTACGTATAGCATAGTTTATTATTTTTATTTTTTTCTGTATAAGCACATTAGATCTGCATTTACCTTTTGGCTAATGTGATCTTCATTATGCAGATGCAGGTAACCACTGGAAGATATCATACACTCTTAGTTCACAACTCATCCGTGTATTCATGCGGATCCAATTTATGTGGGGTGCTTGGTCATGGTCAAGATACAACTCAATGTGCTGCATTTAGTCGCATTAATTTTCCTTCCCTCTCACATGTCATCCATATTTCAGCCTCTCACAACCATGCAGCATTCATTACACAGTCCGGAGAGGTAATTGTATGAAATTGATGAACTTTTTGTTTTGATTTTTGGCTGAACTTTTTGTTGCTTTTTAGGTGTTCACTTGTGGTGATAATTCTTCATTCTGCTGTGGTCATGGAGAAGTCGGTCGGACCATATTCAAGCCTACTCGCATTGAGGCACTGAAGGGGATTCCGTGCAAGCAGGTATATCTCCACCTTCATAGTAAGTGTACAAATGTGTTGCCAAATGACTACGTGGTAGTCCACACTCCCCACTTTCAGCACCGAGGGATATCTTGTATCATAGTGTCATGACAAATTGTTCAAGTGTTTTTGGTAAGCTACAAAGATAATCATACTTAAGAGGAAAACCTAGTATTTATGTTAGGATGGAAGTTGGTACCTCACAGACCAGTGAGGTTAGATAACACTGGAAACTTATTTTTCTCTTTTTTTGTTTGCTGACTATACTTACATTTTTAGTTCTGTATGTACAATTGTGACTTGCTGGGAAATGGATCAGGCAGTTGACCAATGGGAAAATGAAATATCATACTATGCATGATGAGAATGTGATCAGTGAAGTATGAATGAAATTGCCAAAGAAGCTCACTTTGGGTTTGTGATTTCTCAAGTATTCTTAGCAAGGTAATGTATTCTAGGATTGGTGGTTCCTAGCAAAGTCTTAGGAGGGGTGGGTTTATTGCAGTTACCTTCAACATTCTGTAGACTGTAGGGACTGATTTAATTGTGAAGGAAAATGAATATAGAGAACGAGTGAAGATAGAAGCCATACTTGGACAAAATTTCTTTGGTAAAAAACCAGATACGAAGCTTGAGAGCCAGTTATTGACAACAATATTAATAGGAGAAAGAAAGAAACAAGTAAGAGGTAGAATCTGCTTATACAGTAATAGACATAGATGTAAACTAATGTTATTATTATAGTAGTGAACCACAAAGGTAAGTCGAGCATTCTATAATTAAGATCTGTTGAGTAAGTTCCTTGATACCAAAGACTTCAAATAGTTTATTAAAAGACATTGTTGGGAATTTTTTTGTCAATTTGTTGGGATTGCAAGCTTTCAGTTGGTGTGTTATTATCAGGAAATTTCTATTGCTAAAGGTATTAATTCTAAGGATGTGTTGTCACTACACGAGTATTCTGAATTTTGTCTGTTTGTGCATCAATTCACTTTCCATTAAACTTGAGTGGTGCTTTGTTGTGTAACTATATGCCTTCGTTGGTTTCCTATCCACCGTATGTGAGAAGGCATAATCGTGTTATCAAAGTTTCTAAAGTGCTATTCATTTGTCAAACTATTTTCTATTATTTTTCAGGTTGCCACTGGGTTAAGTTTTACTGTGATTCTTACAATGCGAGGCCAAGTTTACACATGTGGGAGTAATGCACATGGCCAACTTGGTCTTGGTGATACCATAGACAGGCCTACTCCTAGAATTATTGAGCTCTTTGAGGGGCTGGGACAAGTGGTTCAGATTGCTGCTGGTGCAAGTTATACCTTTGTTGTCACAGATGATGGAACAGTTCATTCTTTTGGTTCCTGTACCAACTTTTGCCTTGGTCATGGAGATCAACATGATGAACTTGTTCCACGTGCCATCCAGTCCTTTAAAAGGAGGAATATTTATATCCAACGTGTCTCTGCTGGAGATGAGCATGCATTGGCCCTTGATTCAAGTGGATATGTATGTATACTATTAACATTTTGATAATTACAAATTGGCATTCCCAGTTGCAGGTTCCTTCTAACTTCCATTTTATCTCTGGAAGTTAATTAAATAACTATTTCTGCAGGTATATACATGGGGTAGAGGCTATTGTGGAGCCCTAGGCCACGGTGATGAGAATGATAAGACTAGTCCAGAATTATTGACCAGTTTGAAGGGTCACCTTGCTGTACAGGTTTGATGTATTTGCTTTCCTTATTCATCCATGTCAATTCAAACAGATTTTTGGACCTATACGCAAAGAGTATTGTATAGAATATGTAGCGGTCTTGATAATTCCAAATCGATAATTTTCTTGTACAACGTGGAAGCGGTAAAAAGAGACAAATGAAATAGTTTTAAAAAATTTAATGGTATTTATGCACGATAGAATTGAATATTAGTCATCATTCAAGATCCTATATCCTATAAAATAATTGAGTCATCAAAGCAAACATTATTAGCATGTAAGTGTGAATCTATTGATCAGGGATGTGAATTATTTATCATGAGTTTTTAGCATGTAAGCTCATTAAAATTCAACTGACTAATTAGAAAAAGGTTGAAGAGTTGGCAATATCATAGCTATTTATTATGAGGGTAGGAAAATTTTTGTTGGTTAACAATTGGTTATAAAACCACCAAATTTTGTTGGTTAGCTATTGGTTCTCAAACCACCAATTGCAAGATCACAAAAAATGGATATATGTTTATGACTGAGTATGGCTGTCTCATCTCTTGATTATAACATTCATCATGGACATCTATTATGATCATCACACTTGCATTCTTTCTCCACCATGAATACTGTCATTGCTTTAGTGATTTATTTGCTCTTTTGTTGTTTGCTTTCTGTTTTGTGTTTTTGTTATTTTACTTGTGCTTTTCCATGATGTATGTGCCCTTATTGAACTATTAGCTGTAATGAGAGAAAAAGTGAACTAGTACTTATAAAAAAAGGATAGTTCAATGCATGAGTGTCCCTCCATGTGGGGTTTGGTATCATCAATCTACACAACTGTATCTCTCTATAAGCAAAGATATTGTTTATGTGATGCAAACTCTTATCATCCAAAGTGCAAAGGATGGATCAGCCTTGCTATTATACAAAGCTTACACTCTTTGATACCACAGCAAATATTAATTCTAAGAAACCAAACTTTCTTGAATTGGTTTCTTGTATCTCAAGTATCACCATGCTTGTTTTGACAATAAAGTTAAGTTATTGATTGTTTTGTTGGCCACTAAAATGTGCAGGTGTGCGCAAGGAAAAGAAAAACTTTCGTACTAACGGATGAAGGTTCAGTTTTCGCCTTTGGATGGATGGGTTTTGGTAGTTTAGGATTTTCTGATAGAGGAAGCTCTGACAAAGTCATGAAGCCACGTATTCTTGACAGCTTGAAATCTCACTATGTATCCCAAATCAGTACTGGACTCTACCACACCGTTGGGATCACCAATAGAGGTCTCGTATTTGGCTTCGGTGATAATGAGAGGGCACAACTGGGGCATGAAAAGATACGAGGTTGCTTAAAGCCAACAGAAATAGCAGTTGGGAAGATGGTGGATGATATGCCAATTGCAGCACCTAGCAGTTGAGAACTCCTTTGTTTTCTTCTTTGAGGTGCCTATCTTGCTGCTTATGTTTTGTATTTCAATGTATTTAGTCCAGCTGACAATGGAACGATTGATTGTTTTGATCCTATATTGTTCTCCATATAGTTCGACGGAGAAATCTTTAGATTTCATGAACTAGGATAATGTAGTTTGACAGAGCCCATGTTAGTCATAAAATGTAGTCCACAATTTGCTCTTGCGAAGGTAAACAAATTGTTTTAGTTCTTTTCAATTTGTTTGCACAATTTTTTGTATATATGATTGGTTGGAAGGTAGTTTGGACTCTTTTAACGGTGAAACTCTTCATTTGGAAGTTATGTGGCATCGATTCCCAACTTTCTCTGTGTTGTGTGTGTGTGTATATATATATATATATATATATATATATATAGGAATGAGATGGTTTAGATTGATTTTAACCTGGTGATTATGAATTTTTCCTATTCAATACCAAATCATATAAAATTTGCTTTATGATTTGAAATGGATTTGCATGAAATCTCTAGTATTTTCATTTTCGATTGCTATAAGAACAACAATACCATGAGCTTGGACTTCTGTTGATATAAAAACATCACTTTCCATGTCTCTTGGAGGGCTTGCTCGTTCTTTGTACATAAACCTTTGTAAAGTGTTTACATATTCTTTTATTCGAACAAAATAGTTTTGATGAATATTGATAGTTTTATGTATGTTGATTGGTTGGAAGGTGGTCTGGCTCTTAATCTATCTCTTAAGGTAGATTCTTCATTATATATATATATATATATATATATATATATATATATATATATATGTGTGTGTGTATGTATATATGTATATATGTATATATGTGTGTATGTATATATGTATATATGTGTATGTATATATGTATATATAGGTATGTATACATATATATGTATATATGTACATATGTATATATGTATATATGTTTATAAACATATATACATATGTATATATACATACATATATGTATATATATATATATATATATATATATATATATATATATATATATATATATATATTAACTTTGATCATAATTGTTCTAACATTTTTGAAAATTCTCATTTGATGGAATCTATTAACTTTTACAACCAAATATATGAAATTTTTTATGTTAATTATAATATATATATATATATATGTATATATAATTACGTGATGATTCACTCAATGAAAATTCTCCAAAGGCAAATACATCATTTGGGAGGATTAACTTATCTCGTTATTATGAAATTACTTTTACACCTCTCATGCTCTGTCCTTTTTTTACTTCCCTTGCTCAAAGATCACGACCATCCGTCGTTATCTTATATGTAGTACTCGAAAATCTTTGTTCTCTCGAGACTCTGATGAGCGCTAAGCTCACATACTGTGATTGCAATGCTCTATCGATTAATGACGTTGGGTCGCACTCTTCCAAACTCAAAAAGAGGTTACTTTGCCTGCCTCGCCCGTTTCGCTACTATATATATATATATATATATATATATATATATATATATATATATATGATATTTTATACATAGAATCATAAAGTTACTCTCTTAAATACGAAGAAATATGACACATCAAGTATTTAAAACAATCTTATTTTTTAAAAAAATCACACATGAACAACATAAGAAATGGAATCGACTTCTTAATATCGTCAAGACGAAGGATCAGTGGATTGTTGAGTCAATAATGATGTTCTACATGTAGGAAATAGTGGGTGGGTAGTATAGACTTGTTTGTATATACTTTTGATCAATGAATCATAAATAGCGATGTGTTTATTTTATAAAACAATTCTTTTAATTAAAGAAGAACTTTGAGGTTGCATAATATTCCCAATACTTTGATCTTGTTACTCTAATTTCGTAAATTGTTTTCTATAATTTCTATTTATTATTAAGAAGTAAAACTGCCATTGAAGTAGGATGATTGAATTTCACCGCGGTAGCATAATATTCCATTGTGGAAGATATTCAATTTTACTCGTTGATTTGGTTCTCTGAAATTTTGTAACACATAAGCCATGATTTAATAGTTTGCTACTCAGTTTGGTTCTCATCGATTTTATTGTCGAACATGATGTTAAAGAACTCGGGCCTCACACGTAGGTTACTTTTTTAATTTTTTATATCTAATAGTTTTCTCAAGATTCAAATGGTAATAGCCTCATGACATAATATGATGGGTTCTTCTTGCAATTGAACTTTTAGGTGACAGTGAGCGGAAATATCTTCCACAGTTTTTTAAGTTCGTTGTTAGCAAGCCACTTTCCGTTAAAACAAAGGTATTTTCATTTTCTACATATCACTCTGATGTGAATACATAGGTAACATTGATATAGAATATAGATAAGAACATCTTGGTAGTTTTTAGCTAAAATGAAAATTAAATCCTGAAAGCATTATCTTACTTATTAGTTAAATGGATGTGGATATCTTCATGACTCTAAGAAATTAACTACCACACTATTATTTGGTAGGTTTCTTGTTCAGGTTCGCAGAGTCATGTTAGGTTATTACTTATTAGTTTTCTCAAGATTCAAATGGTAATTGCCTCATGACATAATATGATGGGTTCTTCTTGCAATTGAACTTTTAGGTGACAGTGAGCAGAAATATCTTCCAGTTTTTTAATTCATAATCTTTAGGAATTTTCTTTTAAGCGAAACGTGACAGTGAGCAGAAATATCTTGCAGTTCTTTGCGTATGTTAAAAATGGGACTTGATTTTCTGAGATGGGAACCATACTTTTGTCCTGACATGAAGACATTAGACAAAGATAGTGAAGTTTCTATCTTCAGATTTTTGGTATATTGGATCATGACCAATAACTGCCTATATTATAAAAGGAAGAAACACAAACAAGATAAGTCTGGTCAACTTTCTCGGCATATGAACTGACCAACAGTCTTATTATATTCATTCATGTGGTGTCTTCCTGTTCCCAATTTGCTATTTGTTTATGTGATTCAAGATCTCTATTTCATATCATGCCTCTAAGAAGTCTTCACATATTTGGTCAATTGTCTATGCCGTGTTGCTACATATAATAAATACCATGAGATTTTGTTATCAAACAGGCACAGTTGACACCTCTGATACTCACCAACTTGATTTTGTTATCAAACAGGCACAGTTGAGCTTGAAGTAAACAAGCTCATGAAAGGAAGTCCCCCTGGATAATTTGGAGTTCATGCGGTGTAGTGGATGGATGAAGAGATACTGTGATTCTGCATGGTGTCTTGCGCAAGTAAATTCTGTTGCCTTGACACTATAATGATACCCTGACAATTTTAAACTTCAAAATCCCATTTACACATAGGCAGAAGAAAGATAATACAATTTCTTTTCACACTGGAAAATATGTGAGCATATGGTCCATTAATTATTTGAGACATCCGTACCTCCACTTCAGGATCAATTATAGTCATGCAATATCCGTGATTGGTGCAATCAAATCTAACAAGGTTTATAAATTTTATTTGTTGCAAGTAGGTGCATTTGACTGATATATCTCTCGTCTAATATAATGCTGTGGAGAGAAGGGATGATGCTTGCAAAGGTGGGAATGAAGCAAACAAGAGGGCAACACCTTTCCAGTTATCAGCCAGATCCTGGCCTGCTGCTGCCCTTAAAACTCAACCCTTGCGATTCATAAAAAAGAATGATGGGCATGCTGGAAATGGGTCACATGAAGGCACGAAACTTGCTGCAAGTTCTGTAGCTCAAGATCATGATGAACAGGTAAGTTGAGTTGACAATACAGAAGGGGAGGTAAAGCGAAAAGAGGACATGAAGAGGAATAGGAGGAAAGGGCAAAGGACGAAAAGAAAAGAACATAGGAGACAGAGGAAAGATAGGAAGAGTCAAACGAGACAGGATGAAAGGGTGATAGAAGAAATGAAGGGGGGCAGCTAGGAGGATGATGTGGAGGAGGCGGAGAGAAGGAAGGAAGGGGACGATAATAAGGAAGACAAGGACAAAAGGAAGAGACAAAGGAGTGGGAATAGAAAATGGAGGAAGAAGATAAAAGAAGGAAAAGATAAAACAATGATCTCTTATCATCGACAGTTAATCCAAGAAGCAACAAGCTAACTTAAACATAAGTGACGATTTATGCAATGATACATTTCCTCAATGGAGATGGTAAGCCATGATTTTGTATTGACATCAGATGGAATAATCCCAGTTACCACTCAAAGAGTAAATGACAAACGACTGACCTCTACATCCAGCAACGAATCATGCATGCCTCTCAACTGATCAAGCCCTATCGACAAAGATCTGCGATGAGATTGATGTAACAAGCTTCGATTAGTAGAAAACCCAATGCAAAAAAAGCTGTTTAACAAAATAAATACATGTAATAATCACAGTTTCCTCTCAAGAGGAAATGACAAAGGGATGACCTCTATATCCGGCAATGGATCATACACTTTCTTCTCACGAACATCAAACACTGTTACCCCAGATATTTTCTGAACTCCTAACCTTGGAGCGATCATGTTCTGCCCAAACATTCGATTCAAAGGTCAGCCATAGGTTGCAATTCTTTTGAAAAATAAAACCATTCATCATCTCAAGGCTGACCATCTGGTACACATTTCTTACCAGTTCAATAATGTTGGAATCAAAAGCTTCTACTGGTGGAAGCACCTGTTGTGATATTCAAAAGACAAGGATTAGCATGTGAAAAATTATAAAGAGACCATCTCTATGATCAACCTCATTACCCGGGACATATGAGAAAACCTAGGTTCACATTTTAAATAAATAAAAATCTGGATCAGTTATGCGACACTTTATTTATTTATATTTTTTATTTATAAAAAAAGTGCACATCTGCATCCATGTAACCAACCATCATTAATGGTATATATTGAACAAAACCATTCGCTCCCTGTGCCAGAAAGAGATTATATTTAAAATTTCTCTATCTTAGATTATGTAACAAACACATTTAAGTTTGCAAAAAGGATTAACTGTATACAACCAATATTCTCATCAGATCACCAATCATTTTGAAAAGGAATACTATGATTTTCCCATAGCCCTAATTAAAAAGAAAACAACTAAGAATCTAAGTATCCAAAACCAATGCTCTTCGATATGTGCATATTGTATATCAACTATTATCAATCAGGTTTCTTACCAACTTCTGGATTCCATTAACCATGGCAACCTTCTCTTCACTAGAAATGCCTGGAGATGTAAAGATTTCGAAGGGACCTAGAGTTCTCTCTGTCTGATTTTTGAGAGACAGATGTACCTGAAAAGTTTCAATACAAAAGTAACAACACAATTTATCAGGATGTCTGCATAAGCGATCAAACCGAAAACCAGATAATGAACATATAGTTAGCATCAATTACTGACCCGTGTAATAATATAAGAAAAGTAAAGTGTATCGGATCTCAAACATCTGCTAACAAGGGAAAAAGATATTCGATTAATGAGTTTCTGGTGGCTAAATTATTTTTTTATATACATTTTCTATGATGAAATGAAACAAATACTCAATTTATCGGTTGGTCTTTTCTATAGCATCTCAGCCTATCTTGCCAAAGAACGATTCTCATCCTCGAAGATGGCCCATAGTAAAGATCATTGACAGGTCTACTAGATACCATGAATCAATGAGCAAGGAATAATACAGTAACATGAAAGGGTTCTATGGAACGACCTTTTCAAAATCACTCATTCTTAAGGCTAGTAAACATTACAAAATAGCTCAAGAAAAAGCATATATTGTATAAATCAATAAAATGATGTTCTTCGATCATCATTCTATTATAGGGTGCGTGCAAAATAGTAAAATAGATAATATAGTCTGTTGGAAACATATATCTGCAATTTGAATACTCAAATTATGCAAAAGTTAAGTCATATTCTACCTCTGTTCAAGTGAATGTACTTAAGCTCTATAGACCTAGAAAGTGATTAAGAAAGACGGGTAAACCAGCTCACACTAGGACAAACCATCCTTCATGGTCATCTCATGAAAAACTTGTCAAAGATTGGAAACATTAATCTGCAATTTGAATACTCAAATTATGCAAAAGTTAAATCATATCCTACCTTGTTCAAGCGAATGTACTAAGCTCTATCAATAGAGCTGAAGATGATCAAGAAAGATTTGACACGCTAGGACAAACCACCCTTCATGGTCATCTCATGAAAAGCTTGTCAGGAATTAGATAAATAAAACAAGCAGCAGGATGTTACAACTTTATGATAGCATTGCAACACCTAAAAGGAACAACATTTTCTCTCCAAGATCAAAATTATTTATGCCTCCATAAAGCAAAAGTGGCCCACTCATTTTAGTTAATTTCCTTGTTTAGGCAATTAACCATGTCCATCTGCAATAGAAGATCCTTGGTCCATGAATATAGTAGTTGCAGAATTTGAAAACCATACAACTATTCAAGTTATTAAGCAATAGCTACATCTAAATGCACAATAAACTACCAGATGCTTACCAGAAATGGTCTCTCCAGCACGATGATGGGTGGAACATCGAGAATATGCAAGTCAATGTCCTTGTGAACAATTGGCTGCTTAAAAAAAAAACCTCAATTTCTAAATAGTTGAGTATATTTGAATGGTATCATATGTAAACAAATTCCAAACTGAGTATATTTAGAACGATAACCAGAGCCAGAATCAGCGGGTTAAAAACACATGAGAAATTAAAGATAACTAATTCA
The DNA here is from genome assembly GCF_036884655.1 of Musa acuminata AAA Group. Classification (NCBI taxonomy): domain Eukaryota; kingdom Viridiplantae; phylum Streptophyta; class Magnoliopsida; order Zingiberales; family Musaceae; genus Musa; species Musa acuminata. The sequence goes on from NC_088330.1 coordinate 32,099,304, forward strand.
TGTGCATCTACATAATTGCACTGAATCCACATGTATCTTCTAAAGATTAAACCATAGCAAAAAGGCATTAGCTCATATTGGAATCTCTTTTCACAGAAAAAGCATAAGACTATGCTTGCTACTTTTTCTAGATGAGAGAAAGATAAGCTAAACAAACATATAAAAAAACAAATTGTCAGGATATTATGACTTCTTATCGTATACGAAAAACAAAATCAAACTTGTAAGAGAATAAAGGGCTTTTTATAAGGTACCATATATTCAATTTCAGAAAATAAAAAGGAAAATCTGCGCAAAAAAGAGGTGTCATTTGATTTTTTTTAATTACATTGGTGTTGTTTTTGACCTAAATTGGGACATTTGAACACTTTATAATGGGAGAAGACACTATGTAATTTGCCACAATAACGGCATTTGGAAGTATTACTAAACTGAGAAGAATCAAAATATGCCTACATGTCCATTAGTAAGGCCAGATGATCACCATTACATTACATTACATTTTCTGTATCTGTCGCTATAGTAGCAACACTGCAAACAATTACCAATCTAGCTCAGGGAGCAGTTTGTGGAAGATTCTACACATGAATTAATTAAGCAAGGAACTACAGCTGAAGGAATTAAATGAATTTGCTCAATGATCATTTTTCTTATGCATTTACTAGATGAAGACGATTTAGGATTTTTAATGCAACTATATTTTTAAGCTTGAAAATAAAATACATCAAAATAGCAACTAGGGTCTCATGTACTAACAGTGCCATAAATTTGCTGAGTCTGAAGTCGTCCAGGTTCACCCAAGTTTGTACGCCATGTTATCTGAAATTTACCAAGAATACTGCTGCTATCAACCCTTACTCGTCCAGATTCAACTGTTGACTTTAACAAATACAGATAATTGTATATTCCACCTCCAGCTGTAACAAGAATGGGTGGTTTAAATAATCCTCTGTCAAGATAATGAAGGTAATAAGTAAGAAGTCATCTAGTGCAATGAATTAACAACAATGGCTTAAATAAGAATAGCATGAAAGACAAACCAAGCCACAGTACAGCTACTTTATGTAGAAAAATTACAGGGACATAATAATTCTAGTTGTTTTCTGTTTAATCACCTTGTCTTAGAGTTGGTTTCTGAAGTGTGTTCATCAACTTCCAATCTCGTTGCAATCCATTGTTGTGCAGGTTCAAATTCGACTTGATCCATGTAAAGGTTTGACTTTGTGTGGTTCTCTATGCATGCCTCCAAAAGAGTATTGTCCTGAAATGGAGAATGTAAGCATGAACTTATTACTGCCTCAAGCAATCTGATTAGACCAAAGCTACACATCACATGCATCCATGTCACAGCATAACAATAACAAAGCCATAATGTCCCAACTATTTGGGGAACTTTAAGTTAAAATAAAAGATCAAATAATAAATTAATCTCACTAGCCATCTCACTGATCCATCCCGGTATACCGACCGACTGTTGATACAATATGTACCGATGTACCGACACATAGTACAATGAGACATACAGATAAATCGGTATGTACCACCCGTAGTAGGCGGTACACCATAGTACAACAAACCTTACTTCTAGCCTAGCATAGAAATCAGAAAGATAAATTACATATCTATGCTCCATATAAAGTTTCAAAATTTCACATTTATAACAAGAAATTTCAAGATTGCATATACATCACTCAAAAGATACCTGCCTAGGTAAACTCTATCCATAAAATTTAGGTTTGACCATTGTTAAATATATTAAATTAATTTATGATATATGATAAAAAAATATAATTATATTTAACTGCCCTCATCTTCCTTTTAAAAAAATAAATTAACAAAAAGAGGCATGGTTGTCTGTCAACAGCATCATAGACTAATGCCGCTAGCACCAGCAAGTGTGGCCTCACAACTGCTGCCACCAGCAGTTAGTCAAATTGATGGTCAACTAATTAAAATTAAGCTAAGAGGCACACATGTAAGATTTTGAAGTTTGGAGGGATATAAATGCAATTCCAAAATTTAGAGTGACGAATAAGCAAATCACTATGTTTGGAAGGATATATGTGTAATTATTTAAAAAGTAAAGAAATATGCCAATTAGCTTGTCACCAAAGTTTGTTGTCCTTTTGAATTTGTTAAACAAAATCTCAGTTATCATTCAGAAAGCAAATATGTTTCAGAAATTCTTTTGATGAGCCATATATTTAGTGAATTTGGTTTATTACAATACCAAAGAAATTATTGCATCAACAATAATGTTACAAAAAATACATATTCCAAGCAGTGTTCAGTCTTGCTAATATCACAGGCCTTAAACAACATTCTATACAAAATGAAGTTTATGGGCCATTTCAGTCCTTTCGGGTGAAAAACCAAATGAAAGTAATCCATAGGTCTAATGAGCTTTTTTTTTTTTCTTTGACCTATTCATTCTATGTATGTAAAAAAAATTTGAAGTGAACCAGTGTTCGATGTCTAAAAAACACTGGACATTAAGATCAAGAAAATTTGCAATCATGAAATTATTAAGTTGATTTCTATGTCTTGGGATGTTTTTAACCCGACAGTAAGATACCGCTTATCAGATCTCAATAGCCCCTGGGATCTCATTTTTTAAGCAGATGTGAACATGCCAATTTTATTCAAACTACACAATCTCGGTAGTAACAATAACAAACCAATCTTGTTCAAGTTTGTGCCAGGGAAGGGTTATGCAAACTGGTAGAAAAGATTATGCAAACCTCCCATTATTCCACTGCTGCTTACTGTTTCTCTTTAATTCTCAAAAGCTTGTGCGCTGCAAAGGCTTGTGTAGCAGTAAATGCTTATTATTGCATAAACCATTTGTCATAGTAGATATCTAGATCATTTCAAAGATTAATATAAATGAAGAACTTCCACAAATATGCTGCTTATGAACCCCAAAACAATTCGGTTATATAGGTTTGGTATGTGTTTGTGACATGGACCTGATAGACCAGAAGTTATTCCAGTATATATCTTAGTATAAAGTTTGGATGTTATATAAATTATTGGACCACATATAATCCTACTATACAAACAAGCTACCCTAATATAAAGAAACAAATTGCTAAAAATTGATTGGTAAGAAAAAGTCCCTTTTACTTTTTTAATGGAGATAAACAAACTATATTTCGTTAACCTCCATCTAGGAGATGAGTAAAAGCATCCAAGTATAAATTTTTTAGTGATGGATATTAACAGAGAATGACTATTCTACCCATACTAAGTCACACATGCCATTACAATATTGAAACGATGCATAGGATGACCAACAGTATTGGTCAGTAAAGATTCCTCTTTTAGGTTTATATTGAGTCAACCAGTAAAAATACTAAAGAGATTATATTATGACCAGTTGAGCATTTCAATACAAATGACAGTAAGGTGGAATATGCTAAAGAGTGAGTGATCAAGGAGGGATACTGGAGAGGACTTCAGTTGTTCGGATAGGTCATCAAAGAAAAAGAGGCTCTTCCATTGGTTATAGGAAGATAGGACTCCATAAAAGAGTTAGATTATACTTTCCTTTGTGGTCTCACTTTCCTGTGAAATCTCTTTATTTCCTCTTTCCGCTACTTATGTCAGGGAACGATTTGGTGAAAAGTGAAATGTTAGATGTGAGATTATCAAATATATTACTCAGTGTGGCCAAAATTTATTCGACATATTTAAAATTCGTTTGCTAATATGGAATCTAGGTTTGCTAACCTCAACCCACCCAGGACCTAGCCTAACTCACCTATTGCCACCCATATTCTCAGCCCATTTCAAGGTATATTTGTTAGACAATACGTTATTTAAGAAAAATACCCTACATGATTTTGCTTAATTATATCCCTGAATATTTTTGTGAAACCAATGCACCTAAGAGAGAGGGGGGGGGGGGGAGAGAGGACTTCTATAACATGAATAAGCTAAAGGCAGAAACAGATTATTTTACCCATAAGAAAACATGATGCATAAGAAAGCAACTAAGTGTGCATTATGGAGAACCTAAAGAAACAAATGTGGCCAAAGTCAATCACTATGGGACCTTATTTTTCAGTTAAAGTGCAACAGATTCATTTTAGACTAAGCTGATCACAGAAAATATGAAACCGACTCTTGGCAATTTTTGTAAATTTCAATCAGTTCTGCTCACTACAGGCAGTTTCATAATGTTTCCATCAAATTTGGTTAGTTTAATTGACATTATCACAGATGCAAAAAGAGGTCTACAAGTAACTTATGCCTGAAACTCTTAAAAATCAGTGCAAGGTACAGCAAGAGTCAACGCATCCAATTATATTCCACAAAGCAACAGTGTTTTAAATTCAGATGATAAAAATTAGTTCCATGACCCAAACGTTCTGTTGGTACATAGACATTATGAGTAAAAACAAATAAGATGAAGAAGTGCCCTATAAATAAAAAAAAGGTATGATGCCGTGAACAAAATAGAAAAGTTGCAAGTAAATAATGCTAAACCTCTTCCAAGGACAAATGAAACTATTAGATTCACCAAACAGGTACAACTTCAACTTGGGTCATTGGGATGTTTGAACATTCACATGCAAATTAGTGCATATTATCACATAATGGCCTAGGGAAGTCATGACAGTTGGAAAATAGTCAGTGCTCTACGGGCAACAACGTAAGCGATATTTGAGCCCACTGCAGTAAACTCAATTAATTTACTTTAGTATGATCAACAAATGCTCATCAACAGAGTTCTCAACGAATGTTATACATGGAAGATAATAATAACATATAAAAGCATCATAATAGAAACAGAAAACAAAAAACATGAAAATAATGCCCGTATATTGTCTATGATGATTTATCATCCCTTATATTCATTAATTGTTGACAAAAAGACAAAGAAGACCTACAAAAGACAGATCAACAAAAAAAGGATGTGGACTTCTCTCCTAATTTTTTTTTTCAGACGATTTTCAGACGACATCTCCTAATTATTTCTAACAATGCAACCCTAGTTAATTCAAATGATTATTGCAAATGGCTATGATTATGGGGGTTACAGCAGTTACTTCAGATAAAACATGCAACCCTAAACTGCCATACCAACTGCTGTGGCGGCTACTATGGCTATTTTCCAGAACTGTCTTCCTAGAGTGTTTATGATGGCAGTTTACAAAATCAAGTTGGTGAGTATCAAAGGCGTCAACTGTACCTGTTTAATAACAAAATCGCATGGCATTATATGTAGCAACAGGCCTAGACAATTGACCAAATATCTGAAGGCTTCTTAGAGGCATGAAATAGAGATCATGAATCATATAAACAAATAGCAAAATGGGAACAAGTGAACACCAGATGGAAGACACCACATGAATGTATATAATAAGACTGCTGGTCAGTTCAGATACCGAGAAAGTTGTCAGACTTATCTTGTTGGTGTTTCTTCCTTTATCATATAGGCACTTATTGGTCATAGTCCAATATACCAAAAATCTGAAGATAGAAAAAACTTCACTATCTTTGTCAAATGTCTTCATATCAGGACAAAAGTATGGTTCCCACTTCGGAAAATAAGTCCCATTTTTAACATATGCAAAGCACTGCCAAAAGGAGACCCTTCTAATCTTCTATTATATATGCCACGTTTAGCTTAAAAATAAACTCCTTACGATTTTGAAGCTAGGCAAAATTTGTGAATGGGACATGGGTAAGATGCTTCCTTCTATATAGATGAATGCATTGTCATTTTCTCATAGTCATAGGTGCAAGCATCACGAGTACATGACTTGAGATGTTCACATGTAGAGAAAATTGGAGTTAGTATCACAAATGCCTACAGAAACTAAGAATGACAATTCATCATTTGTCAAGAATAGAGAAACAAAGATTGTTATAGAGTAAGAGGTTCAAACCAAAAGACACACAAACAAGATCAAAAAGAAAAATGATTGACTTACAATGAGTAATGCCAGTCAGAACCAGAAAAGACATACCTTGACTGTTCGAACCTAAACAAGAAAAACATTAACAAAATCAGAGGCACAAGAAATATTAGTGTCGTAGTCAAATAATATAGCTAATTTCTTAGAGTCATGAAGATATCCACATCCATTTAACTAATGAATTATGTAAGATAATACTTTCAGGATTTAAATTCCATTTTTAGCTAAAAGCTACCAAGATGCACTATCTATATTCTATATTGATGACTTGATGTTATCAATGTTTTCACATCGGAGTAATATGTAGTAAATGAAAATACCTTTGTTTTAACAGAAAGTGGGTTGCTAACAACGAACTTAAAAAACTGTGGAAGATATTTCCGCTCGCTGTCACCATCATTGTACAAAGCAGTGCAAACAAGCCTAAAAGTTCAATTGCAAGAAGAACCGATCATATTATGCCATAAGGCTGTTACCATTTGAATCTTGAGAAAACTATAAGATATAAAAATAAAAAGTAACCAACGTGTGAGGCCCGAGTTCTTTAACATCATGTTCGACAATGAAATCATATCTGCCCCCAGAACGTATTGATTCAACAGGTGATTTTGATGTATCTAAAAGCAGGATCCTTTGCCTTTCTGTTTGAATTTCTGCCTGAAAGTAGCAAACTATTAAATCATGGCTTGTGTTACAAAATTTCAGAAACCAAATCAATGAGTAAAATTGAATTGGTGGGCAAACTTCTGATTAAATCTCAAAGATACATTAGAAATTTCTTTTAAGAGATTAAGAGCACTAAAATTTCAAAGTTGTGTTAACTTTGAAGAAGATATCCTAAACAACAAGAAAAAGCTACTGCAGTGAAATTCTATCATCCTACATCAATGGCAGTTTTACTTCTTAATAATAAATAGAAATTAAAGAAAACAATTTACAAAATTACAGTAACAAGATCGAATGCTGAAAAGTATTGGGAATACTATGCAACCTCAAAGTTCTTCTTTAATTAAAAGAATTGTTTTATAAAATAAACATATAGCCATTTATGATTCATTGATCAAAAGCATGTACAAGCAAGTCTAATACTACTCACTATTTCCTACATGGAGAACATCATTATTGACTCAACAGTCCACTGATTGAACTGCTATGCTTATGCCTGATAACTGATATAATATCACAAAATTTAAGAGTAACCAGTCGAATTTTTTCATACAACCATTAATCTACAACAACAGTAATAACAATAAGCCATAAGGTCCTAGTTACAGGAATTGACTACATGGTTAATTTCTCGCCGGCAAGCTCTATTGATGGCATAAGGTCCTAGTTACACACTTCCTAGGCGCTTCCACCCATTTAAGTTTTAGAAATCGGCCACTTACATGTTCCCAAAAAGCAACTGCATGAGCACCCATAAAGATTTAAACGATAATTTCCCCTTCTCCAATGTCATTCAACATTTAGTTTTTGAAAGAACCACCCCTTTCATTTGATTCTACCACATTTCTTGAGAACCCTCAATTTGAGACTAAACATTTGGTTAATCTAAACCAAGATTTCAGAAGAAACGATAGGACGCAAAAAAAGGAGCTCGAGAACCATCAAACCTAGATTCAATATCGCCAGAAACCACATAAAGAGCAAAAGACAAAACTAAGACACCTTGATGATCACGTCCCTTGCTTCAAATTTCGAGCTATTGTTGACGCTGATGTAGCTGGAGAACGTCTCCCCCAAATAGATATTTCTACAGACACAACAAGTATGTCACACGGAAAGATCAAGATCCGCATCCAAGAAAAGAATGCAAAGATCAAGATTCGCATCCAAAAAAAGAGGCGGTAAGGAGAAAAGACGAGGGCGAAAGCGAACGAACCCAAAAGATTGAGGAAGGACGAGGAGGCCGGAGAGGGACATGGCATCGACGGGGCTACGGATCTGGAACCGGTCGCGGAAGGTGAAGTCACTGTTGGCGACGCGGGCATCGGGGCTTGCAGCATCGTCGAACAGGAGATCAAGGGGAAGGGTGGGGTCGTCGAGGAGGTCCTCGGGCGCGAGGAGGTCGAGCGGGTCGAGGAGGCGGAAGACGGCGTCCTCGGCCTGGAAGGAGGGGCGGCACAGCCGCATCACGCGGAAGGCGAGGGAGTGTTGGGGCGGTGAGCCGCCCTGGGGCTGACCCGACATCGCCGCCTCGCTCGGTCTCTTTCTCTCTCTCTCTCTCTCTCTCTTTCTTCTCGCTCTCTCTCGCTTGTGTGTGATTACTTTAAGGAGAGGGGAATATTTATAGCACGATTTTTCTAAAAAATCCCTCCTATATTTGAAATGACAAAAATAAACTCCTTATTTCATCTTTCACCCTTGTTTTTATATGATAATCCACTTTTTTTTATTATTCAAAGAATTTTTAAAAATGCTTAAAAATAAAAAAATAAGGGCTCCTTTGAACATTATAATAATAATAATATGGTTTTCTTATTTAATATTATTTAGTAAATTAATATTTGATAAAAAAAATTTAAATCATATTTGACTTGGATGTTGTATTGAAAATATTCAAGTACTGATACTAATGTAGTTGTATTAGTATTTTAGTATTCATGAGATGTTAGGCTTTTTTTTGTTGTCACCTTTTGTTCTCCTCTCCCCTTCTCCTGCTCAACTAATAGGGGCGTGTGGAGATTTGGACAACGATTCGAGGAGTATCACTGCTAGAGAGAATGACATTTGACCTCTTTCATCATCTCTCATAGAAAAAATAATTTATCGATACATTTTCTATAAGGTGATATTTTATTTATATATTTTTAAAAATTATTTTCTATTTATTTATATGATTATATTTTTTATTTATTATATATTTGGGCCATATGAAATTTTTTTATAAGATTACATACATACATACATACATTTATTTATTTTTATTGTTTTACTTATTTATTTAAATAAAAAAATATGTATCACTTTTGAATAAATATTAAAAATATTAATATTTAATATATTTTTAAAATATAATTTTACCAAACAACACTTATGTCAATATATATTTAAAATAGTTTTTATTTATTTTATTTAACACTCAAAATATTATACAATTGCACATTCACTTAAACTCTTTTCTACAACCGTATATTAAAAATATAAATATATTTTTAAACACATTCATAAATTATATTGGTTTCTCACTAAGTCAAATTGATAATCTTGTGATTTTAAATAATAATATTATAAGATTTTTTAAATTTTTAAATAATGTTGAAATACAAATATTACCATTGAGAAAACATCAACATTTGTAATATAGCATTTAAGCCACATGTTATTTTAATAATAAATTATTAAACACTTAAAATTTGTATTGGGTCCTCAATTGACATTTCAATTATGGGTGCACTAATAATTCTATCTGTTAAGATTGTAGGTGGAGACATTGCGAAGAGGAGGATTTAAGTTTAAATGTTTAAGCTCGATAGAGGGAGAGGATTTGGATGAGGCAGTGGAAATGGAATGCTTGGATTGAGTGGATTTAGAAGTTACAGCAAGAAGTATGGGTGAGGTTCAAGATTGAGAGGCCTAACCCATTATTGAGGAAAAGGTCAGAGTGTTTGATCGTCATCTATCTTGGATGGTAGAATAGGGATGGAAATCCTAGTAGAATGTAATAGAAATAGATAATTTTGAAGGGGGATTGAGAGATACATTAGTCAATTTTATGGCCTATGAGACCATAGTGAAAACAAAAGTTGAAAGTAAATTCTCAAAGGCAATGATTTAAAAGAATTTGTTGATGTTAACTTTGGATGTTGAAGTTCTTCTGAACATACACAAGCAAATTTGTTATTATATTATGTGATTTGAATCATAATTTTTTGGATATAAAAACTAAAGAGAAACACGAACGATTGTTATTAGATTATGTGACACTATTTAATTTGATAAAATATATTATAGATATAATTAAATTTTAATTTAAATAAAAAAAAGTTTAATTATGATAATATTATTTAGTAGATGAATTTGATAGGAGAGATTCTCTCCTAATTATTTATCATAGACCCTTTATATATATAAAAAGATATATCTTTTATGGACTAAAATCACACACAAAGTGGATACATCGCTCATAGCAATTTTGCATATTGATATAGTTTTCATTACATATTGATATCGTTATAGTATTTACCTCGAACGACGATGTGCCCACATATCATATAAAAGCCTTTTTAATAGCATCAAAAGATATATTTCATAAATTTAATTTATTGTTATTTGATTTTAGATTTTTAAGATTAAATTTTTTCGTATAATAGAAGCATAAGAATGATTTTTATGCTTATAATTGATATTAAAGTCATTTTGTGTTATTTGATTTTGATTTATGAATGATCTCTAATATCTTTTCTATCTAGTCAATCCTATTGTCTAATAATTTATTATCGATAATAGTATTATTGAGGACAAATCTTTGGTGTTTATTAGCTCAATCACGAACAACGGCTGTGTATACAGCGAAAGAGCTATAGATTAACCTTGTGGTAGTTGCGGCACGTGACAGCTGCGGTGACTTGGACAGCACCCGTGCTTGCGCCGGCTTCGATCGCTGCTGCTGCATGCGGCGACTGCAGCAGCACCGCTACCAACGCGGTTGTGGCCATTGCCACTGCGTGCGACAATACAGTAGCAGCGGCATCTGCTAGCCACGATCGACGTCACGAAACGCCGAAGGCTAGTGAGGTCGTCCGGTGGCGTGTGTGTGGCCTACGACGGTCGTAGGCCACGCGTAGTCGGCATCTGTGTACTGCAACGGTCGTGTAAAGGTGGTAGAAAAGAAAGGTAGCAGTAGCCGACGTCGAAGTGCCGGAGGTGCGACTCCACCAACACCAAGTTTTTGCTATTATAATAATTACAGTCGATCGCAGCCCCAACCCCTCTGAAAGGCGTGTAGAAGGCATTGGATCCAAGGGGAGACACTTGGCAACGGTCCGGTCAGTCGAGGTTGCAAGAACAAGCGATCCAAGAGAATTGCCTTCGGAACTGCTTTTTAATGAACAATATCAGTAGTACTGACACAGTTCAACCATCATAGCAACAGCTTTATTTGCTGTTTGATGGAGATCACAGTAGCAACATCTTCCCTTAGATTATTCTTCCTCAGGTCTGCTTCGACCACTGCTGTTGCGACTGCAACTGGCATCGTTTCATCACAGTTTTATTAGCTCGTTCTCGTCAGATCAGACATGGAGTTATGAACTGGTTGGTGTCCAGAAATAGATACTAGTCTAAGCTGTCATATCACTTGTCGGATTGCGTATGATGCTTTCAACATACTCGTAGCAGAGATGATATAATAAATGCTTTCAGCATTGGATGGGAGGAGTTTCAGAATAGTAAGTTTATACCTATAACGTTAACCACAATTTACTTAAATCCGAAAGACCATAATAATTCTCCAATCTTGCAATTTCTTTACAGCTTACAACACAGTAAAAAGAAATAAAATGAACATGAAGAGACTTCGTGTTACCATTTTGTACGATCACTATTGGCTGGCTGCAGATGTGATGTATATTAGGGCAAATAAAACTTGAAATTTCTGTCGATATTTTGTCATTGCATGGGCCCTTCTGCAAATCAATCAAGCTACTTTAAGGTGAGCAATGATATATATATATATATATATATATATATATATAAAATATGTCTCACCATATGCCCATTGAAATACCCACAGATCTAATCTGTAAAAGCGTCAACCTTCGATTGCAAAGCGATGGATACTAACATCACAAAGCAGTAGAAGTCACTGTACTCGGTTTGGCAAGCCAAAACTTCTGAAAAGTTCTAATTTCACCACCCTGACCTGCAGTCACAATCACCAATCCCCAGGCTGACTTACATTGTGCTGCCAGGCCTCCATTGCAGAAGTCGCCATTGCATCCAGGGCTCTGTTTATTGACTGTCATGAGCTCTTCAGGCCAAGTGGCTGAATTTCTATCACTAAGTCGATTTAAACTTGAATTGTGAATGGTACTTTGCTGTTGGGTTTTGTTGTTCTCTGCCACCAATGGTGCATTGGCTTGAAATTCTATATTCAACGCACACTGTTTACTGGAGCAAGTTCTTAGCATCTTCATACCACTGGTGTTTGGCCACGGAACAGCCACAGTCACACCCTGGCAGTGAAAATATTCATAAGAATGTGTGATGGTGGTGGCACCAACACCATTTCTTCTGCTTGTTTGAGAATCATCATGTCTCCATACATAGACATGAGAGTCCTCGCTAGCACATATGACATGCTTCCCATTGGTAGTCAAGCACGCAGATATTTGGCTGCTTGTGTTGCGAAACCCTGCAACAAAAATGTCTAACTTACATAAGACGTTGCAGAAAAATGATTGAGTTACTTCCGTAATATATCACAGGCCTTCCACAGCCCTCAAAATAGCTACAAGAATAAAATAAATTAAGTCCAAGTTTGCAACGGAAAGCCTTTGACATTTAAAGATAAAAAAGGACAAGAACAAAGATGTATATCCTCCTCGAACAACGTATAAGTGGCACAGATGTACTGAAAAAAATATGAAAATTATGTATCATGAAGATAAAAACGAAAATATTTCCCAAAAATCTACATTTTTGTCACCTAGGCAATACAATCTACTAATTCACTTGGACCATAAACAGTCATAAAAGATGCATTTCCAGCCTTTAGTTGAAGTTGCAACACAATCTGAGACCCTGAAGAGGAGAATCTTTTGCATGCTTATAATACCATATCTGAATTAATATGTTCATTGCAACACTCCATTTAGCATAAGTTGGAAAAACAATAAAAATGCTCTATTGGCAAAAATATATAGTAATTGGAAGTAAATAAAAATAGTAAGAGGTGTAGAACTAATTTTAAGCTTAAAAGAAATGTGGGATCATATAAGTCAACTAAAGAATAAGACGGAGGCATGGCCTCTTCGTTCAAAATTTTTAATGCAACAATGTGTTTGTATCTATGACCAGAAAGGTGAACATATATATTTGAAAACAACACACAACTCATCAATGTATGATAGGCATCATTGTGACTGTGGTCATAAGATAGCAATTAGCATTTCAGATATTTTTTATTTTCTTTTCGATGAATATGTATATTGTGACTAAAGTAATTTCACGTGACCAAACAAAAAAAATGACCTTTCCCTAAAGCACTGGACAAAAGTGTAATATGCTTTCTAACCGATGATTTACTATCATCATTCTTCAGTTACTGAAAAACATAAATTAATCCAACACATCATGCACAAAATTTAAACACACCAGAGGTTCTGCAATCAAGAACATTCTTAGCTAAAGATACCCTTATGGACCTGTGCACTATTTTCTGTCATTTTCACAATGTTAATACCTAGTCATACAGCATTATCCAACATACAGGGTATATAACAACTCCAATAAGTATCCCACTAATTGTGCCTGAAAGAAGAGTATGTTTCGTCTACATAATTTCTTACGACTTTAGTAGTAGTAAAGGTGATTGACCTAGACTGAGAAGCATATCTGACAAGCAAATGTATGTTGAAGATAACAAATCCCAAGATTATAAAGGAAATGCAGGAAAAACAACTGTGAATGTGTCGAACATGACAAATCCCCAGACTATAAAGGAAATACAGGAAGAAAAACTACAAATTTGCATCTATCCAGGACTGGTAATTTAATAAGCTAATGGTTGGTATAACTCTGCTCTTAGCAAGTTCCATGTTTAAACTGGAAGGAATGTTATACTTTGTCAATCACATGGTAAAATTGCTTCATTGATATGGAAAAATAATTGGTCCCCTAGTCATTATCCTAAAAATAGGTCTATCTTCATGAAGATAGTTGATAAAAGCAATTGCAGCAAACTGTTTTACTCCTTTAATATGCCAAAAAAAAAGTCTGAAGAACCGACTTTTATAATGACTGGACAATATAGCACTTGGTCCATCTGCATAAACTTCTCATTGTGTTTTATGGGAACAAAACTATAAAGCACTAGTTAATATTATGATTATTATAGAATTTAAACTTGTTTTAAATATAACAAGGAAATCAATATATAAAAAATAATAATTGCAAATAAATGATGACCATAGGAGAATGTTCAATCATTAAAGAGGAGTCCGATAGAATATTATTATTTTGCTAAATGATACCCATAAGTAGAATGATGGCATGCAAAAGGTTTGGGTGTCTCCAATAGTGTGATCTGTAGGGAAGTATTCTTTCTATTAAGCTGGTTATTCAACAACCTAGCACCTCAAGTGACATAATTGGAAATTGCTCAGAACTTGAGGATACAACAATTATATGATTATGAGATCACCTTACTTGGTGAAATCAAGACTGGCTCCTTTATAATCTTAACCAAGGCAATGGTTCGAAATATTCTTGTACTAAGTACGGAACAGATAATTCTACCTTTAAATTTGTGGACTAGTTCATCACCATCAATAACCCGTATTCGTGAATCTGCAGATGTTATTAGCACCTTTGACGGACTCCCAGGGGCAAACTGTTGAATGAAACTAATCAGAAAATGTAGCCATATCATATACTAAAGTTCAACGTTAATATGAACCTCAAGATCTTAATGACCTTTAATAAAGTAGTACCTGAAAACCAGTTATTTTCTTCTGCCTTGATGACCTTTTTCTATTTTGCAGGTCAACACGACTTTTCTGAAGAAGCTTATTATCTGAGAAAGGAAAAAACAATAGAGACAAAACAAGCTTTGATAAAATTGAAGACAGCAAACAACTCATTTTAGATTGATCCAGACAAATTACTGGAGTATTTGATGCTTCATACCAGATGTCTCATACAGGTAACAATTCCCCCTGTGTGAACCAACTAGAGCACCCTTCAAAATGCAACAGATAAGAGCATTACTAAAAACAAGTCTCAAAATAAAGTTAAAACTTAAAGGATAAAATATTTAACTAAAAAAGATAAGGTGCTAATTGTCCAGTTCAAAAACCTGGCCATCAGGGGTATAACAAACGGCAGTGACCATTTCATGCAAATCATTCCAATCAACAACTTGACGATCTGGAATACTCCATATCCGAACTTTATCATCAAGAGATCCACTGATGAAATACCTGTCATCAATAGGGTTGAACTGGATACAAGTCACTGCACAAATCCAGATTTAAGAAGCATTATAACAACAGAAGTAGAATCTACAAGGGAGATGTGAATATAAGAAAAAATAGATTAAGTTACGAGATACCACTGAAACAAAATTTCAACTTACCATAGTCACTATGAGAGAAAACTTTTAAACAGGAATTATTTGACATGTGCCAGAGTCGCACTGTTTTATCCATTGAAGATGAAAGCAGATACTGAAATGGTCAAACCAGTTGCAGCATTTAATAGAGTGAGTGTCACAAAAATCATAATGTTTAGTCACCATTATCTCAATACCTTCCTCAAGGAAATTAAATACCACTTAATAGAAAAAAAGAAAATCTAAAGAGTTGCAGCTACTTCTTACAGAATTTCTGAAACTAACAAACATCTGGTGTGAAAAATAAACTTACTGCATCAATGATATCTGACAAGAGTAATAAAGTAGTTAATTAGCAAATCATCATGAATTGACAAACCAAAGTATTTCAGAAGGTTAATTTAGCTTATCCCGAGATATAAGTAATACATAAGGCGACCCTTGAGTCCATCCTAAAGTTGCTTGATTGCGACTTGATTGTCAAAGTTCAAGTTCTGAGAAATATCATTTACATACAAATGTAAGACAAAGTGCATTTGACATTCTTCCCAGACTTTAAGTTACTGAGAGACTGATGTGCTTAGCTGCTCTTCAAGTGACAAAAATGTGTCATGCTGAGCTCACAATTTTTGAATGTTCAAGTCAGTCATGACAAAAACGCCATGAAAATATAGAACATCTAACAGGTTTGAGTTTTCTTTAAATTGTACAAAATAGGCCTAATAATTTCTCAAAATTGTATAAAATGGACCCCAGATAATATATATAGTATTACAACAGACATGCTCATTTCTATATAGATCAGAATATCTTCTCGATTAATTTGAGTCATTTGAATTATAAAAGTCCAATTTTTATATATCTTCTATGAGGTGGAATGTCTTCAGGTATGTTGACCATATTATCTTGGAATAGAATTTAAATATCATTATCTTGATAGCTGAATGGGTATCCTAATGGCACTATGTTCATCAAGCTTCATAATAGTTGTTTAAATATTTTTAACTTTCAAACTTATACTCTACTGAAAACTTGATTCAATTAGCACTGCTTTGAGGATTTTCTATCTCACAAAGTTTCATTGGCAGTTCCACCAACCAACTAATCTGTATTGATAATTAAGATGGTTTCTGTTAAAACCACCAAATTCCTACTGAGGGAGATCAGATTCTAGACTGGCCTACCCTGAATCATGTTAGGATTGGTCAAAGAGAAAAAAAACACAGCTAAAATTGTTCTATGAGCTAATTAACAAATAATTCATATTAAGATGTGAGAATTACTAGCACATAATAAGAAACCTCTGCAGGTTCATTTATTAATATCAAATAACATGATGATAATTTTCAGATATCACATAATTTAGTTTCTAGTCAGTCAACTAGTTAAGTACCATAAAGAATATATGATTTTAGCTTCTAGTAAGTCAACAGGATAAAGATCATAAAATTATTTCATATCTGGAAATGCATTGACACCATTCATGACCATGATTAACCATTAGATTTGGGCAACTTATTATTTTACAAAATTACCTCCTAAAGAGCAGCGCAATAGATACCATAACAAAGGTAAATATCTCATTTATGTTATAGACTCATGGTTCAATAAACTAATTATACTCCATATTATATTATGAACATATAATTAGATTAAACCTCAAAATGTATATTTGAGCTAAAATATGATAATGTAGACCAAGGGCGATAGTTTTGACTTCTCAGCTCAAGGTGAATGAGTGACTCTGGTAACCAATAGCTGAGCATGTCCTCCTCTCCTGGAAAAGTTATATTGCATAGAGACAAGAAACAGATTGCATCTCTGTTCTCTATCTAGTGATTCACTGGACCCTATTAATGTAAATGGGCACTTACGTCTTATCCCTAGCATAAATTATGTATTCAGGATATCACCTGCAAATCCGATCCCATCTGAAAATTTTGAAAAAAAAAAAACAGACTCCCGCAATTTCTGAAAATTAAAGAACTTTGGATTTTCAATTCCCTTGAAGACCTTCCAAGGTTCAACCCAAATTTTACACCAAGAAAGCTGACAATATCCACAACAAGATTAGTGGTTTAAGATTCTATTCATCGACTTCGAGCTATAGATTCACATATGAGAAGTATAAGATGATCATGGCAATAAATTTCAGGTTATTTACATCCATAAGCAAGACGGCAGTCATTACTTATTCATTTC
The DNA here is from genome assembly GCF_036884655.1 of Musa acuminata AAA Group. Classification (NCBI taxonomy): domain Eukaryota; kingdom Viridiplantae; phylum Streptophyta; class Magnoliopsida; order Zingiberales; family Musaceae; genus Musa; species Musa acuminata. Next base: position 32,116,707 of record NC_088330.1, read on the forward strand.
TATCATGAGTCTTAAATGCTGGAAAACAAAATTCCGCATCACCTATTGTCCAGATACATAACTAATTTCATCTTCAAGAAGAAAGTTAGAGAATGGTGATGTACCTGAGATTTGGACCAAGAGAGATCAAGGACATCTTTTAGGTGTCCCTGGAAGGAGCGCAAAGGTTTATCTGAAAGAGCAAATACATACTTTGGTACCATAAAAGGGTCTGAACACACAGATTTCCTACTGCCCAGGACCCTTGCTCTATTATTCTCCCAGTGGTTCCCCTCTGCACAAGCCAAAGACAATGTGAGATCTAGTTAACCATTATCAATCGCCAGAACAAATGAACTGCGACTACCATTCTCTGGCGAAGCCTTTTCATTCAGCAAATCCCCCCTCGTTTCAATCTCTGATACCTTCCACACATGGATGACACAGTCCTCTCCTGCGCTTGCCAAGTACTGCCCATCCAAACTGAATTTGATGCTCCAGATGGACCCATTATGAGCCTGAATCTCCTGGCACATGCATAGACCGCTGAGCTCCTTCTGGGACTTCCCATACTGCCGAACTTTGATTCTTTCCAGGCCGTGATGGAGGCCATGGGAAGCATCCAGGCTATCATCAGTGGCCGAGCTCGACCTCCTCCCTCCCTTCTCTGACGAGGAATCCTTCTCGTCGCTGCTCTTGCGGTCGTGGCTGTGCCCTCCGGCCACCATGGTCCCTGCAACATTCTTGATGCTCCTGAGCCAACTTCCCCTCTTCTTAAACCTGATCCCTCCGGTGGATCCTCCGCCAGCAACAGCCCCACCAGCAGGGCCACCGCCGGAGCCGCTGCTGTTGGTGATTTCCTCCACATTCTGCCGCCTCATTAGTTCTTGAACAATGGGACATCTGCCGACGCACCTATCGAACTCCTCCATTGTAAGCTGCCGCCCGGTCCCGACCTCACTGAGTGTATTCCACATTCCGTCCTCGTAAAACTCCTCCACCACGAACTCACTCCCGTTGTCGAGATTCTTGATCAAGCAACGCGGGTCGTCGCACAGGTCTCCGCCGATGATCCGACGATCGCCTTCGGAGACCTCGAGAATACCGGTCGACAAGGACCGGAATCGCGCATCAAGAGCAGGGTTGCTCGAGAACGGAGCACGGATCGTTCCTTGGTGGTGCTGCTGGGGTAAAGATTCGTTCACGTGACCGGGAACCGCGGAACCATCGGACCGCGAGCGGGTCACTGCGGAGACGGGGACGGGGTTGGGGCGGGGGCAGAGGCCGTCGCAGGAGACGGATCTCGCCGTTTCGGCATGCGCGCTGGGGCCGAAGGCACCGCCGCCACGCCTGGGGCTGGCCACGGCGGGGTCACCGGCGAGGCCGAGGTGACGGAGGAGGCGTCGGCGGCGCTCCTCGACCGAGGCGGGCGCGGAGAACCAGACGTCGAGGGAGGACAGCGAGGGGAAGCGGAGGCGGGCGCGGCGGCGACGCCCGACGGCAGATGATTCGTCGTCGGAGGCGGAGGCGGAGGCAGAGGCAGAGGCGGAGGTAGAGGAGCAGGACGATGAGAGGATCCGATCCAAGGACTCGAAGAACTCCTCCTCGTCTCCCTCTTCCCCCGGCGAATTGCTGCTGCTCATCGTCATATCGAGTACTCGGATCGGGAGATGGACGCGAAGCGGGGGAGAGAGCGGTTCGAGGAGGGATTTATACTACAACGGAAGGGGATGGGGGAAGGGAAGGGGGAGCGAAGACCGAGGGGACACGATGTCGTTGCTGTTGCTGTTGCTGTAGTTTGTAATTGTTGTTGTCGTTGGGGAGAGAGTCGCCGTCGTAGACGTATACAGTGTATACGCCAGCAGTGTACAGTACACTCGAGAAGTAGATGACTTGGACCGCCCCTTTGCTACGCAACCTTTCATCGTTGCCAAGACTGAAACAAAACACAATTTTGCCATTATTAGAATTTAAATATAATATAATATAATATAATAATAATAATAATTTCCCAAACTCTGCATGCTATCTATCACAGTCATTAGTAGAAATGATATATCCCATAAATTCCTTGGTGTATCTCAATCTGCATGGCGTTCACATGTGCTCTACGTGAATTTTGATTTCGTGCTACAGGACACGTGAACATCACGTGGATTTTGAGATAATTTGTATTCCTCGTGTAGACGAATTATTCTCTTCCAGTGTGATCAATTTTCTTCATGACACTAATTTTGAGAGCCGTTGTCGTAACGAGTTAAATCACGGCTTAGCCAATGTCACATCCTCGCGATCCAAGTCGTGGGTTAACTCGGGTATCGGGCATCTTCCTAATCGGATCCGTCACCACGACCCAGCGAGAGTTGGATGATGCGGTAGCGAAAGGTCTCAAAACAAGAGAGAAGGGAAACGTAGCCGGTCGTAGACATTACCGCATGCATTCATGCTAGCGTGGTGGTGTCTTTGATTAAAGCGAGTGGTCGACGAAAAGCCTACGTGCCTACAACACAGGGATCCTGGTAACGGAGAAGAAAAAGGCTGCAAAGAAAGGTATCAAACAAGCTTCTTTTGTCAATGGTGATGAGCTACAGCAGGCGAGGTACAAGCACCACCGGATGATTGAGACTATTAATGGCGGAGCCACCCTCTCCCCCCATTCGTAGGTCTTTCCTCCCTTCCTCGTCTGAGCGGTGGTCGCAAGAAAGATCCGAGTTCCGCCTTCTCTTTTGCAAATTTGCATGCCGCATTCTGATGCTGCACTCTCTTCTCGCTCATCGAATTGGCGAATACCAGTAATTTGCAAAGGAGGGCGTTAGGGTGAAGAGATGCGTTTGCTAGGGGTTTTGGTCCCCTTCCTCGAGCACAGTGGCTCAGGGGGTAGAATTATGGATCCAAGTTCTTGGTTCCGACAACAACTAGTCCTCTCGGCGTCCGGCCTGTTCATATGGAGGAAAGGGAGTGATTAGGGTCGCAAGAAATGATGGGGGACCGTGTGCAGTTGGCCACCTTCACCACTGGCATCACTTGGGAGTCACGAGAAGGTAAGAAGGCCCAGGTTTCCCTTCTCCTTTTCTTCCAAGATGGAGGATGACCAAAACCCATGAAAGCTCCACGGTCACACTTGCATGTTGCAGGATGACTAAAATATTGGATCCTTCATGTGATGGCTTTCATTTCATCAGGGAATAACTTCTGACTTTGGATTTCTTTTTCTTTGTGCATTCCAGGTGAAGCAGCAGCCAGAGCAGATCATATTGAGGTTTCAGTGGTTGTCTTTCCCATCATGCATGGAATAGATAAAGGGGAAGATGGCATACACACATACATAGTACATGGCCGGCCCAGAGGGAAACCTTGGATGCAGAGGTGCAAAAGCTTTGGATGCTATTGATCTGGCTGGGGTGATATAACTGGAAAGAGAAGCTTCCTTCCTTGTGAAGTGGAAGTGAGTGGTGGTTTCTGCTGGCTTCCATGTTGTTGTCATGTGCACCCACATGATCACCTGCTCTTAAGCTCACTTTTAAAAGCTGTGAATTGCAATGAATGATTGAAAAGGCACCTAAACAACCAGCATGGATAATCAAAACTTGTATAGGATGGATTAAGAACTCTCAGCTTCTCTCTTTCTGTAGGTGTGTTTGTGATCCAAGCAGTTAAATGGCAAACAGGTAGGTGAAGAATCACGGGAAGTATGCATCTCTTTCTGCGATATTGGACTAATGATCATTTAGTGGTCCTGCCATTTGAATTCTCATGTACCCCATTGCAGCAGTAATGTTGGGCCTGACTCACACAGAGTAGGGGACCTTAGAGATCAGAACTCATCGATCTTTACTTCGAAGAAGTTACCATCAACGTAAAACCACATCGCAATCACTCATAGGCATGCTGTCCTCGGAGAAACAAGACATCATCATGCATGCATGATGTGAAAACTGATAGAAGAAGAAGAAGGAGAGAGACGATGGTGATGATGAGGAGGAGGAGCTTGCCATTAATGAGGGTTGAAGTGGTGTGGTGGGGGGATGATGGGGGAGCGAGTTGAGGGGGGAGACGGACAATGGAAGAGGGTCGGGCACATGGGAGGGGAAGGGGAGAGAGAGAATCTGCCATGGTGGGGAGTCATCTTTGCACGTGCCACTGTCTCCCGACCTTGACGTTTCCCCGGGGCTTCCGCCATTGTTGTAGCTTTCGTTTTGCCATTATTGGCATGCTTTTGCACGGTGTTAGGCGGCATGGGATGGGGATGCGAGTTGGTGCTGCTACAGCAGGCACGTCACCCTCTTGGCTTCCATGATTTAGTGCATGTCCCCTTATTCCTGTTGATGTCCATGTACGTATCCCTTACTGTTGCCTTAGCTGAGACCATCTTTTTTCCTTTCATCCATCTCATGCATTACTCCAAAGAATTTGAATTCCCAGAGACACATGAGAAGAGAGGTTTCGACTCCAAGGCGAAGTGATACGATAGAAAATAAGATTTTCTCAATTATACAAGAAATCTCTCTATTCTGTTGAGGAAAATCCTTTCTCCTAATCTGTATAAATTGGAGATGGATATGTTAATTTATTCAAGCTAAAGTTATTTCAATAAAGCTTCTTCACTTTTTCTTCAATAAAATTTCTATAATAATTATTCTTATCTTCTATCATTTCTATCATAATATTAGAGGCACTTGCCTAAAGCAAGCTCTCTTCTCGCTATCGACTCATCTGTTGCTTCTCCACCTCCAGCGGCAAAAGAAAAAACTTTCTACTACTGCTTTTCCATCGTCAGGCCATCGGTGCGATAAATCTTTCTTCCTCGGCGAACGATAACTATCTTCCTCCTCTACTGCAACTTCCTCCTCTGCTACAACTTCCTCTTCTACTGTAGCTTATTCCTCTACTACAGCATTGCTATAGCTTTTTCTATTACTGCAGTTGCAAAAACAACACGATATGCTCTTGCCCTGCTCACAGCCTTGGCTCGTAAACCATTCTTTGCATCGATTCAAGATTGGTATCCTAGGAGCACCATCTTACGGGGGCATGACTTGCCTAAAGCAAGCTCTCTTATCGCTGTCGACTCATCTGTTGCTTCTCCACCTCCGGCGGCAAAAGAAAAAGCTTTCTACTACTGCTTTTCCATTGTTAGGCCATCGGTACGATAAATCTTTCCTCCTCGGTGAACGACAACTATCTTCCTCCTCTACTGCAACTTCCTCCTCTACTACAGCTTATTCCTCTATACAGCATTGCTATAGCTTTTTCTATTACTGTAGCTGCAACAACAACAACTTTAACAACAGCACGATCTGCTCTTGCCCTACTCACGAAACCTTGGCTCGTAAACCATTCTTTGCATCGATTCAAGATTGGTATCCTAGGAGCACCATCTTACGGGGGCATGACTTGCCTAAAGCAAGCTCTCTTCTCGCTGTCGACTCATCTGTTGCTTCTCCACCTCCGGCGGCAAAAGAAAAAGCTTTCTACTACTGTTTTTCCATCGTCAAGCCATCGGTGCGATAAATCTTTCCTCTTCCGCGAACGGCAACTATCTTCCTCCTCTACTACAACTTCCTCTTTTACTGCAGCTTATTCCTCTACTACAGCATTGCTATAGCTTTTTCTATTACTGCAGCTGCAACAACAACAATAGCAACAACAGCACGATCTGCTCTGCCCTACTCACGAAGTCTTGGCTCGTAAACCATTCTTTGTATTACGGGGGCATAATAGATTTCTTCTATTCTGTTGAGGAAAATCCTCTATTCTGTTGAGAAAAATTCTCTCTCGTAATCTGTATAAATAGGAGAGGGATATGTTAATGTATTCAAGCTAAAGTTATTTCAATAAAGCTTCTACAATAATTGTTCTTATCTTGTATTCTTTCTATCACTATGATATCTCAGGAAGAAGGTGGACAAGCAAATAGTCTCTTGTTTCGATGTCATTTCGAATTTGTAGGATCAAAGAGAGAAATTAGAAGAATGCAATTAGACATTGTCATTAAAATTGGGGACTTGTGATTATATCTCATATAGAATAATTAGGTTGATTCCACTTGTATGTTTGCCTCTCTTGTTTAGGAAAGCCACACTGAAGTCATGTTCTCGCCTAGCTATATAGACCGGCCTGTCTGTGTGCTTCAAAGTACCCATTTGACTTAGGACATAAATACTCAACCCTTATTTCCAGAGAATGTGACCTAATTGGCCGGTGAAGTAGGATCCCCAAAAAGGTGTAGAAAGGAGACATTTTTAACTATTTGCTACTTGACATTATTATTCTAAAAGTAATTATGCATTCATTAATCACATATTTTAAGATTCATTACATATATAACGGTAACAAGATGTCATTGTAACATGCATGAATGCTATCCTACAATTTTTAACCCTTTACGACATGCTAACAAAATGGTCCACCTATTTATTGATTGAACTGATGAAGAAGGCTGAATCTAATTAGAAAGAAGTATAATCTAAATACGAAAAATCATCAATTATGAACCTGATTAGTGTCAAATAATGGTATAGAATATAAGTAAATATGGATGGTGAAAATGCTACGGTGTTAGGCACTCAACAAGCCATTAATGGCAGAGATCAATCTGTCCCATCTTTTCCCGGCCCCTTCCTAACTGAGGTTGGAGCGAGTAAACAAACAGGCCCAGAGAAACACCAAAGGATAGTTCAATTTGGTCATTCCAATCTATTGTTTTGAGTATCTTGAGACAGCAATGAGCTGCCCAAATAAGAAAACCTAATCTTATGTATCATTCACTGGTGGATTGACAAAGTTCAACATCATAACTTCCTCTTGTCTTTAAGGCAAAACCCATTGGAAACAATCGTATATTCAAAGAGGATGAACAACACATTGCTAAAGATTGAAAACAATCAAATTACATGTACCAAATTTGATCCACAATATAACAAGTTCTTAAACTTCAAGGCTCTAAGGTATGTTAATGCTAACTAGTTTGATTCAGACTTGTTATTATTTGATTACTAATTGTACTACTAGACCATTAATATACGCGTGAACAGATAAGATAGTTTGCATACATGGTGGATGAAAGGCCAAAGATGTACTACAGCAAGTGCTTAAAGCTAGACAATGAGATCAAATACTGTGTGACACGAAAGAGAGAGGAGCAAAAGAGAAGGCAAGATGGTAAACCTGCTGTTGGTGTGGCCTGAAAAAAATATGCAGCCAAGTGTAGCAGGAAAAGGAAGTATGCAAGACTGCTTGCTGAGAGACATCGGTTCTGAATCATGTAGGGTTCCTATGTTCACAGGCTGAACCATAAAAATCTGCAACCAGTGAACTGTCGTAACTAAATCAACTGTGCTTCGTGTGTGTGTGTGCGCGATCTCTAACCGCATGCCATGCGGCAGTGCGGATGAAGCAGAGGGAGAGAGGCCACGATCATTCCTTCCACATAAACCAGGAAGGAGGATGAGGAGGAGCAGAGGAAGGGGAGGCAGGGGTGTCAGTATCCTGATATGCTGTTGTCGTTGCTGACGCTGTAGGATCAGAGTAATCCATGTCGGATTCGGGGATGGTGGTGAGCCGGGACTGGAGGAGGAGGCTATTAGCTCCGTCCACGTCGTCCCACACGGAGCTCCCCGGACCCCAGGTGCTGAACCACGCTTCGTCGGCGTCTCCCCAGACCATCTCGATCGGCTGCGGCGTGGTCACCATTGCTCCGAGGTTTGCGGGCTCGTGCATTCCCGATGGCGAGTCTGCAACGCTGCTCATGTCACCATCAACTGTGGTCTCAGCAGTAGCAGGTGGAGTGTTGAATGGGGATTCCAACTGAGAAGGTTGCCTTGGCTCATCCTGCTGGTGTTGCTTGGCTTCTTCCGGAGTGGCGGGAGCAGAGGATGAGGAGGAGGAGAAAGAGGCCCCATCCCTGCTGCCACCGCCACCGCCTTTGCCGAGGAAGAGGTTGGGAAAGTTGAGCCGAGCGTTCTCGCCCCTGAGCTTGAAGGCCTCGCGGTCGTATGCGAGGGCCGCGGCTTCAGCGGTGTCGAAGGTGCCGAGCCAGAGGCGGGTGCGGTTCTTCGGGAGGCGGATCTCCGCCACCCACTTGCCCCAGTGCCGCTGCCTCACGCCACGGTACAGCTTCGCTGGCGCGGGCGGAGGGGGAAGCATGAAGGACTGGAAGATTCCGGGGTACAGCGATGCCAACGATCGCCGCCTCGCCAAGTGACTCATCATCGCCAGGTTGCCTCGCGGGCTGAGGTTGAGCGCCTCGCTCCAGTGCTTGAGGAGCCGCTCCTGATACCTCTGCTGCTGCAACTGCTGTTCCCGATCCATCGCGGCAGCTCCTTCGGTCATAAACGACGGAGAAGGTGGACAAGCTCCAGTTTGATGCCGACGACTTCGATCAAAAGAGATCATCTGCTGCTCGCTCTGCTCTTGCCGCGGAAATCGACTGGCACCCAAAGCAGGCAAAAGTGGTGCGGGCAGGGAATCCTCGCAAGCGATGGGAAAGATGGGCATCGCGGAGGCGAGAGGGCGCGGCGAAGAAGCCGGGGTGGTCGAATTGGAGGAGCACGAAGGAGAGCAAGGAAACCGATCCGGGCTTGTCATCTTCTTCAGCGGCCAAAGAGAAGCCGAAGCCGCCTCCTCAACGACCAGAGGCGGACCTCGAGGCGTGCTCTCAGGCAACACGCGCGGCACCTTCCCCTTCTGCCTCCTTCCGCGGCTCCCCCCCTTCTTCTCCGAGTCCTCCATGTCCCGCAGCGCAAACCGACGGGCCGCCCGCTCGATTCTTGATGAACGCTAAAAGAATCGAAGGAATCAGATGGAATCTGGAGCTGGAAAATGCCTACACTCAATCGAAAGTTACCTAGAGAGAGAGAGATGGGGAGCGGACGGCCGGGAAGAAGGAGCGATTTGGTGGGGGAGCCAATGGGATGGTCGAATCTGATACGAAGGGTGCCCAATGGCGCTTATAAGGGGAGGAGGAGGGGAAAGAGGGGACGAAGCGTGTAGCAACGCGTCGTGTGATATTCGTTGCGTGAGTCGTGATGGTCCAAAGGGGGTCGGTGTGCGGAGTGCTTTAAGAAGATTTTTTGGTTTTTTGGCGCCTCCCTGGAAAGGTCGGTGGGCCGGGCCCCACGAAGCAAGGTTGCCCCATGGACTCGATCGGCCATCCGACGTCGAACACGTGGACATCGATGTTCACGTTCCCGTGGATCTGACTACAAGAACGAATCTCCAAGCCCAGGTGTGTCGTGCGCGAGCCATGGTCCATACGCGTGGACTTTGAGATCCCTCCCATGCAGATATCGCCAGATCACGACTCTTGACGTTTCTTCGAGTCATTGTTTCGTCTCGTCCCCGTCCCTTTCCCCTTCTCCAAAAATGGCGCTATCACGGTAACAATGTCCGCCTTGGCTTCGGCTCCACGACCGTCCATGGCTTTACACTGCTCACACGACCTTTGCGCTTATCTGCACAGAAAAACTCTCCTCCCTTTTGCGGTAGGGGAGTCCACATCAGCCACCCCCTTCTCTTTCGGCAGACAACAGCACTCCACCATGGCCGCCGAGAACAAGTCAAGCACTACAGAGTTGTAATCCACCGGCCGCCCTCATCATCCTTGGAGTTTTCTTCAAGTCATATCACATATTATTATTACTATAATAACAATATTAATATGCTACCAAATCACATAAATATCAGCTTCTACCTTATCGCTGCTCGACGCTTGTCTCTCCCCCCTCTCCACCACCTTGTACTTATTCAAACCTCTCAAGCTTCCTTCGTCTCATGTTTAGCCACAGTGTACTGATGGGAAACTCTCTGTTGTATTCGTCGCCCTCAGGAAACGCCAAGAAACTCTTTAGATTAGTCGTAGAGTAGAATGTAAGTTACCATAAGCCATGACCTTACCAAGGACAGTGTTATGTACCATCTCTAATTGGAGGTTGAAGTCAACAATCATTACGTTTATTGATGCAAGAGTCAACCATAATGGAAGGGCGGTGGGAGTCGCGTCCTTGTCTTGGTTCAAACATCTTGGTCAAACTATGATTGATTAGTGTTAGTGCTGCTAATTGTGATATGCTTAAAGCATTGGGACATCAAGGATTGCGTTGTAGTTGACTTTTGTGAGAAGAAGATACTGTGTAAAAAATAAGCAGTTGATTAGTGTTAAGTTAATTAAGAATGATCTTAGTATTATTAATTTTCACATAATATGATAATTTCCAAATGTTGTAGAAAGAAATATGAGAAAATTGTAGTAGAGGAGTAGCACAGAGGAAATGGATGTTGTTTTCATAAATCGAACCAGCATGGAGATCACAGAGGAATAATCTTATCCGAACGTCAATATACATAATTAATCCTATTGGATTACTTAGAAACATAACTCATTTATTCACCAATCCAAAAAGTCTATCTAAAATAATTGCAACATTAGTTTTATTTTTTTGAGTAGGGTCAAATGTCACATTTATTTATCAATCACTAATTTTATAGTATATCTTCTTAGTAAAACATAGATGTGGTAGGTATCATTTTAATAAGAGACAAAGCAGCGAGAAAAATCATTTAAGATTATATGAACATATATTTAAAAAAATCTTTGAATATGCTAGCTAGAATTAGTGAAATGATTGTAGTTACTAGTACAAGAACAACAATGTTGTAGAGAGAGAAGAATTGAAAGATAAAAAAAAAATTAAATATCAACAAATAGAACACACCAAAATGTCTATATAAGTTCAGCATGTGAAATCAATTATAAGATTCTTGAGTTACACTCTCTATGTAAATATGGAAGAATTTATACTAACTAACTAAAAATTTAGGAATATCCAAAGTATTCCTTAAATCTTAGTCTATGATACCAAAACTTAAAGATAGATATGATATTTAAAAAAAAATTAAATTTTAAATTTTGAGTTTTTTTCTTTCCGAAAACTCTTTTTTTGTTCTGACTCTTTGTATTATGAATTATTATCCTTCTTGAATACTATCTTTAGAAATCTTAAAATATTTATTAATTCTAATGAAATTAGATAAAGAAAGACGTAAAAAGACTTTAATAAAATTTTAAAATATAAATATTATCAATTAAATATGTAATTTTTTATGGTTAATAATAAATGAATATAAGAACTTATGATTTTATTATTATTATTATTGAATCTAACCTCCTGTTAGATTAAAAGAAAAGTAATAATTATAGAGGTTACTTGGGGATTAAAAGAAAAGTAAATTACTGCTGATAAATACTAAACACCCCAAATCTTCTTCCACCTCTTCTAGTTTGAAGAAGAAAGGCAAATTCTAAACGAAGGCATGCAATTAGTGGTCCTCTATGAAGAAAATGAACACGCCGAATTATTAACATGATGACAATGTCGACCGTAACCTATTTCTTGTCAGTGCAACCTTGTGATGCTTCTTCTTTAGCACCTTTTATTCACCATGCCAAATTAACTTATTGTTCTGCAGCAAGCTTAAAACAACGACTGTGAATGGATTTGGTAAGAAGAAGGTTTCCACAAGCTTGTCTCTTCTGATTCAGAACTCATTGTTATTCTTCTTCCATATATGTTGTGTTGAATCCAAATTAGAAGGTTGGAGGCTCAAGAATGACACTTAGCAAACTTCTAAATGATCCGAAATGAGACTCAAGTTGATCTTTAGTGAAGCAATGAAAGAGTGCTACTGGTTGTTTTATTTTTTTTCGATAAAAAAATTATATTACTTAATTAAGATGTATTTGAGATCCAATACACATTTCAAATATGAATCGGTGTTTGATATTTTTTTTTCGAATCGTATTAGCTTCGATATTCGATACTAATTTAGGTTAGCATTAGCACGAAACATTTGCAAGATACTAATATAATTTTTAAAATTTTAAAATATCTTATGATATTATCTAAAATTATAAGATTATCAAAATAATTTAGTGAGAAATTAATATGAATTATATTTTCTATAAAGTAAATTTATATATATTTATTTTAAAAATTATTTTATATTTATTTATTTATTTATTATATATTTGAGTCATACATTTATTTTATTTAATAAATATATTTATTCACATTTAAATTTATCATAAAATATTTAATAAAGTTGTAAAGCTTGGCAAGCATCAATTCTCTTGCTTTTTTACCTGCCCTTCAGCCAATCCTTTTCCATGCTCTGTGCTAATGTGCTTAAGATTCATGGAGTAGATCATACAAGCAAATTTGAGCAAAGGGAAAAAGAGACACTGCGATGTAGCCTGCAAGAACCAATAGAAACAAGCAATCCAAGTCAATGGAGGAGATCTAGTGGTAGGAGCTCATGCCGACAGAGCCGCCGTACGACGGGATGATGGAGTCGCCGGCCGCCTTGGCGTAGGTCACGTAGTAGAGCTCGGAGAGGATGGCAGTGAAGAAGACGAAGGCAGCGCCCGCGGCGAAGACGCCCTTGCGCACCGTCTCGCACGACAGGTTGCCGTCGAAGAACATGTTCCGGTAGCGGGTGTGGTGCGCGTTCCTCACCGATCCCGCGAGCAAGCACGCCTCCGCTATCACAAACGTCAACCTGCAGCAGCAGCAGCAGTCAATCCGAGCTCCTCGGAGATGCGTGCGTACGTGGGTGTGTGTGTGTGTACCAGGAGAGGAGGAAGAAGAGGAGGGCGCAGGCGCGGGGCCCGCCGGGGCCGAGGGAGCGGCCGAAGCAGAAGCACTTGCTGACGACCATGAGGACGGCCTGGCTGAGGAGGAGGAAGAGCAGGGCGCCGACGCCGTAGCCGGTGGCGATGTCGGAGTCGTACACGCAGTAGTTGTAGGTGTTCTCCGAGTCCGTCACCACCTTAGCCTGCGATCCCAAATCAGATTCGAGCAAGATGGACGGGGGGGGGGGGGAAGGCGGGCGTGGCTGTCAGTCTCACCGTGCTGCGGCGCTGCTCGGCGGCGACTGCGAGGGCGAAGGCGATGACGTCGAAGACGAAGACGAGGGCGAGGACCAGCTTGGACGCCATGGTACAGAAGCGAGCAGATAAGGTCTCTGCCTCTGCGTCTCTCTTCTCCTCTTCTTCAAGGTGGCGTCGGTGGGAGGCGAAGGGGTTTGGTTGGTGTGCGGTGAAGGGTTGTGAAGTGGACTGAGCACCGGCGGAAGGGTGAAGGGGTTGCGTAGGATTGCTGCTTTTGTTGTTTACGGCTATGCCAAGTAAAGTTGGGCACCAAACTTAACCATCGCTTTCCTAATGTTTTCTTTTTCTTTTTTATATATATATCACTACAGATCACGTTAACAATTGCGCAGCCCACCAAATCGAACGAATGTATAAATTATCTATCGAATGCTTCTTCTTCTTCTTCCTCTCTCTGACTACTTTGATATTATGAATTGGATACAGATTTGAACAAAAATATCAGAGGGTAAAACAGTTCAATAAATTTATAAGTCATTGCATATATATCGAACGCTTATATCTTTTTATTTGTCGTAAGTCAATTGATATCTAAAAAGATCAATCTTTCATGTCCAGTGACCAGATCCTTCGAAGAATAACATAATTTTTTTAATACAAAAATAATCGAAAAATAGATAGGTTCACATTAGTTTCATCATGTCAAATTGATAATTTTTTTTTCTTAAGAGTTATATGAATAAAATCTACCGTTGTTATTAGTTGGCCTCGAACCTTAGTCTTTCCTAAATATGGGATCTCTTTACTGCTATATCATCCTTACAAATATATAATTTTAATATCATATATAATACTCTAATTTTAATTGAGGATAAATTAATAAATATATTCACGAGTGCACCTAGGTGAATAGCGACCCTAAGGTGGGTCTCCATTCACTTAAAAAATTTAGGAGAAATCGATTCTAACAAATTTTTATCTTTTATCGTTTGAGGCATTCGATAACAGTGCCAACCCAATGAAGCACATTGTAGCTTTCTATGCCCAAATATTATTGTGTGATACTTTAGACACCATAATATATCATACCTTTCCGGTCATGTTAAGAGGCATAACACGAGAATGATACGACCGCCTAAAGCCACTTACCATCAGTTCTTTTGTCCAACTCATAAGGGAATTTGAGTTTCACTTCCCCTAGAATATACGCCCGAGGTTATCAATAGCAATACTTTTTCGGAATGAGGCAATGGGAGGAATAAACATTAGTAGACTTTCTCACTCGGTTCACAAGTGAGATCTGAGGCATGCTAAATGCCCACTCGTCACTCATAATATAGATCTTCACAATGGAGCTAAAGCTCTCTTGCCTCGTTTGATCATTATTAAAGAGACTATTGATAATTGTACCAAAGGCATTTCAAAGGGTCAATCAATACATTACCACTGAGGTAATGGTCTTAAGCAAGCGTGAGGAGTCATGCAAGAGGTTGAAGTAGGAGTAGTGGACCCAACTCAAGGGGAGACAACTCTTTGGGTTGTAAGGCTTATGCTTGTTATACTATTGAAAAGAACCCTAGGACGAAGGATGACCTAGATATAATATTTGAGGAAAAGATGGAGTACATTGACCCAAATTATGATGATGCATTAGTAGTTTCTGTGTGGATGATCAACGTTTGAGTAAAGAGAGTCATGATTAACATATGTAGCTCTACCAATATTCTCTATTTTGATACTTTCCAAAAACTTCGGCTGTCAACTAACAACCTTCCCCTTATGACTTCTTCGCTGGTGGGGTTCACTAAGATTCTATCTCGCCTCTTGAGATTATGAACCTACACATCACATTTAGAGATGAGGCTTGTTTTAAAATAATACTAACTAAATTTATGATGGTGGATATCCCCTCAGCATATAACGTGATCATAGGCCGACCCAAACTAAACAGATTGAGGGCGGTGGTGTTAACCTACTACATGGTGATGAAGTTCCAAATGAGGATTGATATTGAAAAGTTAAGAAGCAACCTAAGAGAATTGCGCCAATGCTACTTGACGATGGTCTCCCTACCGAAAAGGGCTCGACTTAAGGCGCTCTCTATGGACCCCTGAGACTTTGCTAAGTTCGTCACACATCCTGAGCTGGTGGAGCTACTGATTGAAGCACCCATTAGATAAGACCTAGTGCATCGAAAAACTAAAGTCAATAACACAATTATATTTCAAGATAACCTAGTGTCAAACTATGAAGAGCTATATCAAATCATCGAGGTCATTCGAGACGGAACCTTTTACCTTAGGACAACAAAAGGTGGTGCTTGCAAAGATATGACAAATTATAAATTTAAAAAGATTCTACCCTTGAAGCATCCTTTAGGGTTAGGTTGCGATGATTATGCCCTGAGTGTCAAGCCTTGGTCTATCATTTTTGGTGCTAGTTGTAAAAAAAAGTATTTTTAGGATATAAGTGTTGCAAGATGAGGAAAGAAAATTTTATTACTTGAAAAGATCATCAATTCGGTTAGGGCCTCTATGTATAAAATGAGATATTGACCTACCAAGTAGAGACTAATTGGGTGGACAAGCCCAATGATACAACAAGAAAAAGATGACTAAATCGGGTAGGTAGACTCGACGACTAAGTAAAGACCAATAATTCACAAGACAAGACAAATATTGCCTCCTCATAAAATCTCACGACTTGCTCGATGAGCTCTTTTAATTACCTCGTTAGCTCGACTCATTGAGCCTCTATCTTAGCGATAAATACTGAGTCTTCCCTTTTTCCTCTTTAGCCCCTTCACCTCCTCATGAAGATTATCGTTCATGAGGAATTGTTAATAAATGATGCAGTCGGTGTCCCGTAGTTAAGAAGGGCTGTGATGTAACGGTAATGCTATAAATCAAAGACAAAATTATATTTCAAAAATTACAAAAGTGATTGATATATAAAGACCATATTGGAAAACGAAAAAGTGACCATATGCGAATATAACCTAAGTACAAAAGTGATCAATGTACGAAGACCACCACAAAACGCATGAAAGAAACTCTTCACAGTGGGAGATACAAGATAAAATGTGTCTAATACATATAAATCAAGAAAACTAATCTACATAAGAAGAAACTTGTTATAATGAGAGGCACAAGACAAAATGAATATGAGGTGCGTGAGTCGGAAAAACGTGACTCACGTAAGAAGAAACTTATCATGATATAAGGCACATGACAAAATGTGCATGAGATGTGTAAGATAGAAAAACCCAACCTATGTAATAAGAAACTCATCACGATGGGTGACACAACACAAAATATGTCCGAGATATGTATGCCAAGAAAATCTAACCTATGTAATAAGAAACTCATCATGATGAGAGACACAAGATAAAATATATCCAAGACACATGAGTGAAAATGATCAGGTGATGATGCGTGAGTAAAAGATAATATTATTTTGAATATATTTAAATATTCTACTATGTCTTCACTTTTTTTTTTTTTATTCTTAGCCTATATAACTTTCGTTTCAAATATAATTTGTTAGTTAGACTTTTAGCCATAAAACTTTTCAAACTTATCCCAAATAATCACGTTGATACCACTTTGTTTAGAAGGAAGAGAAGAAAAATTGAAGTCCAAAAGAGAAATTTATTAGAGATCAACAAATAAATAAAGTATAAAAAAATCAATACAAAATTAACGTAGTTCAACAAATCTATACCTACATCCATATAGAAAACTAAAATTTTAATATATAATATTAATTACAAGACTCTTTAGTTATCTTTACTAAAATATAGCTCTACTTGTATATCTTTCGTGTAAACCCGAAGAACTCTTTTTTTAACTCTCTCTAGAAACCCTAAAAATCACCGGAGCATAAGTGCATTACCTCTCCCTCTCATCAAAATTTTTAGATTTAAGATATATTTACACTTTAATTTACTAAGAAGTTTCAATTTAATTAGAACTTTATTAACTAATTTGAATATAATTAGAATTCTTAAAAATACTTACCAACCATCAATGCATAACAAAAAATCAAAGCATCCAATACTTCATAACTAGATAAAATATCATTATATATATATATATATATATATATATATATATATATATATATATATATACCCAAGATATAAGCATTAATGATCCTGATATATCATAACTAAGTAATATACCTATGATGTATTCACTCAAGACAAAAGAATATAAAAAAAGCCTTTTCCATAAGATCATCAAGATCAAATTATCACATTAATATGATGCAGATAATGCACATCAAACCGCCCAATATACAATATAAAGTATGAATACAATCATTTTCTATCCTTGACTAAACTTGCCTAGATCACATATTCCGAAGAAAAGAAAGGGTCCCTTCATCTTCTAATCAATTCCATCATGTATGATTGACCATCAAAATTGATCGTATCCATATCCAAATTCTTATTAGTTAAATTTTTATACTTAAAATATAATTAACATTTTAATTATTTTCTTGTTTTGACCACTTGTCTAAAACCATTCAAATATAAGACAGTCGGTATCCTTCTTCCGAGGGATTCAATTCATACTGTTCCGCATGGTCAAACTCGGTCAACAACAAACGGAGTCCAAATAGCACAAGTTGACTAGTCAAACGGGTCAAGATTTCTGGATCCGAGCAGCATTTTAACGTAATGAATCGGCTTAACTTCGTCAAAATGGGTTCGATCAGGTCATTGAACCCATGGGCCGGTAGGTCGAATACGGGTCGGATTGGGTTGATGCTACGGCCTCGGGATCCGACCGTTATTGCCACCGGTTGGGCTAGCGCTGGACCCGAGACAAGAGGCCCGAGAAAGGTCATTACATGCCGCCGATCTGTTCTTGATCACGAGAACACTCATCTCAAAGCAACATCCCTCCCGCATCCCACTATAATGGGGAATGCGGTGCCCCTATTTCTCGGCGGCTCTCTTTCTCTCGTCTCCCCTTTCCCACCACCCGTCGCCGTCCTCGCGCAGCGGCGCCGCCTCCGCCGATCACCGTCGTCTGTCCCCGCGTATTTTCCTTCCCCGCAGACCCGCGGGACTCGTGCGATTGGGCGCCGCGCCCCATCGAGAGTGCCCCCATCGCGTCTTTTCCCCCGAGAAACCTATTTATACTCTTGAAGTGGCACCGCTTCCGACACGTCCCCCGGGTAAGATTTTCCTTCACTCCATCCTCCCTTTTCTTAGTTTCACTTTGATTTTTTCTTCGTGTACTTAAATTTGCCAAGGATTATCCGATCGCTTCTTGTTTGTGGTTTTTGTTCTCCTCCAAATAAGGTTCTTTTTTTTTTCTGTTGCCTGGTGTTACATCTTATTGATATTAGAGTTACTTCATTTGGACATGTGGATTTGGCTTTTTACTCTCTTACAATCCGCTTCAAGTGAAATCAAGTGATGACGCATTTGTGTGAATTCTACCTTTGAAGTGATGCGATTTATAAGCTTTGGGGCAATCCTTTTGCTCACAAATTTGTATAATAATTTTCGAGCACATGCGTGGACGTTGACGATGAGTTCAGATATTGACGATCGATCAATATATGATTAAGAGGTGATGCAACATGCACATGTTGTTAGGCCTTATGATGAAAAATTATGGTGAAAAAAAGAACTTTTGAATTTGCTTTTCTGGCAACTAGGTTAGTTCTAAGCAGGGGTTGGTGTTATGAGATAATGTGTCAAAGGAGATCTGTTTCATGTGGTAAGGATGAATTCGAAGTTGAACTAGTGATTTTAGGACAAAGTTTGATTCGCCATTGCCGTTCCTAGTGAAAGATGTCTTGAGTTTCATTGATCTTGTTCTTTCTGTAGTGGAAGCCAGAAACATTCATTTTGATACGATTTATAAGCTTTGGGGCAGTCCTTTTTCTCACAAATCTGTATAAGAATTTTCGAGGACATGTTTGGCCGTTGACGATGGGTTCAGATGTTGGTGACCGGTCAATATGTGATTAAGAGGTGATGCAACATGCACCTGTTGTTAGGCGTTATGATGAAAAATTGTGGTGAAAAATTATGATGCAACATGCACACATTATCTCTAAACTGCTATATTTAGAGTGAAAAACTTTGTCCTAAAACCACTTAGTTCTAAGCAAGGGTTGGTATTTGGAGATAATGTGTGAAAGGAGATCTGTTTCATGGCAAGGATGAATTCAAAGTTGAACTAGTGATTTAAGGACAAAGTTTGACTCATCATTGCCATTCCTGGTGAAAGATGTCTTGAGTTTCATTGATCTTGTTTTTTCTGTGGGGGGAAGACAGGAACATTCATTTTGAATCAAGATTAACAGCTGTTTCTCAATTTGAGGACTCAAGATTTAGTTGTCCTTTTCTTTTAGAGCAGTTGGTTATCTTTGGTTATGGAACTTTTTTTTCCCCCTTCTGGAATGCTCAATTCTTTTCTACCTCTTTATATTTCACCTCAGATCCATTGATCCTCTTAATATTTCACCACGGATCATTTATCTACATCACCAAAATAGCTGACTTGACCATTCTTGATGTCAAAGAGAGAGGGGGGAGAGAGAGAGAGCCCCTCGTACTTTGTGGAGCCACTATTTTCAGTCTGGGATCCTTCACCATGAGTGGTAAGGAAAATATTCTCTAAATCATCCTTGACTTAGAGAGTATTTTCTGTTAGGATTTCCAATGATGTGACAAAATTAGCTGGGTTTTTTTGTTATTGCTGATAGGATGGTATCCACATGTCAATCTCAATAGGGCAACAAATATTGCTTATGTCAATAGTAGGTTCATTTAATAATATATATAATCACATTCATCCTCTCATGTATAATAAGGTACTAAATTGGGGTGTCATAATCTCTCCCATTCTCAACGAGGCTTGCTCCTATGACTTAACCCAATGGTCACCTCCACATTGTAATTTACCTTCAATCGTATCTACGAGTAACCATTTCTTACTTGAGTTCTTCACTAAACAAGGATTGAGTTTGCTAGAATACCAATTGTCACGACTCGACTCGATGGAAGAATTGGCCCATTAACTCGATGAGCCTGAAAACACATGGCCCATTACTAAGTTAATTAGTAATGATCCATGTATATATACACTCATATTTATCCTCTCACATTCCATTAGGGACTAAATTTGGGTGTCACATAAAATTGCCATTAATATGATGCCCGAACTTATATTATGTACATACGGAAAGATGGTTTCTATGGTTGTACCACAGATATTATGGTCTTGTCATTCTAGTATGTTTTCAATCTATTATTGATGACAACAAACATAATACTGTGTATCAACTTTCGCCAATTGGCACTATCTTTAAACTGGTATATTTAGAGTGGAAGTCAAATTACTGTCATCCCACTTACTATACTGAGAGATTTACCTTTAATGAAAATGATGAATGATTTCTTTAGTTTCTGCTGCTTGTTTTGCTCATTCAATATGTTCGTTAACATGCTTATGCCAGTTGGACTTTCCAAACTGAGTCAGGTTTCCAAAAATCTATATTTCAGGGAAATGCCTCGAAAAGTTAATTATGGACTTGACTATGATGATGACTATGATACTTATAATGACTATGATGATTATCAATATGAACATGAAGTAGAAGAAGATGGCTATGACTATGATCATAATGTGAAAGGAGATTGTAAGTGGCATCTCTACTTTTCTTTTTCCCCAGTTGGTGTCTTTTTCCAGAGTGATTTGTTTATCCTTTCTTCATTAGTTATTTTTATTTTTTACCATGATCTTTGCAATAAACAAATAACCATCCTTTCAAAAGTCAATTCCCCTAGTTTTTTGGCTTAACGTCTTTCTGCTTGGAGCAGACATCACATCTCACCCTGATAAAACTGCTAGCGAGCCAGGAATGTGGCAATGCTCAATTTGCTCATATGATAACGATGAGACTTCGTTTTGTTGCGACATTTGTGGAGCTATTCAAGTTTATGCTTCCAATTATGGCAAAGAAAAAGGTATTTTGATGCTTTTCAGCTACAGAGATAATATGTGAATGCAATGTGTATGTTACTGCTAAGACTAGGCTTCCACTGTGCCTTATGGAATTTGTGTTATTGTATTGTTATGTTGGAAAGTTGCATAATATAATCTTTTGTACAGTACATGGTGCAAGCAGAGATTCAGGAGCACCCGTGATGGCCATGTCCCATGCACAACTATCTACTTTAACACCCAAAAGCAATATTCTGCCTGATGACTTTCAGAACAAAGATGCCAGTTTGTATGAGAAAGGTAATCTATAACAATTTTTGTCTTGTATGAAGTTCGCATTACTATGTTTTCTGCTGTAGGTTGCTTAGAGCCTCAGATTAAGTGCATTGTTAACCTAATGTTTGTTCTGGACTTCAATCTTATATTGTTTGTGGCAATAAGCATATGATGATTATTAAATTGTAAATGGCTTTTGCTTTATTGTTTTCATTCTTCTTTTTGCCTGAAGGTATTTGTTGAGAAGCTTGAGAAATCCTGCCAAGAAAAGCACCGAAGCATTATGCATACAGTACATAAATCCTTAATTCAGACTCCTTGGGTTGGTTATATGAATATTGTCTTGTCATTTTGCCTAAAAAGTACTTAGTCCTCCTGTAATTCTAGGCCTGTTATGCCATTTTTTTCCTCCCTAGAGTCTTTTTTTTTTTTTTTTCATTTCCAGGCACCTGTATTTGGATTTGGCTTCGGCTTCCTCCCTTTATATGTACATTTAGTGGTGATACATAACTGATTTGGTGAAGATTAGCTATGATTATGTAGAAGGTGCTACAAATGAACTAAGTCGTCAAGACTGTTTGATGTTAATATAAAACCATTTTTGGTATTGCAATTGTTTTCTTGTGCTTTAACTATTTGAGAAATTCTCAGCTAAGAGGCATGGATACGTGCTTTTGATGGACGTGTCTCTGATTGACACATGTTGGACACATGGATCGGACACATGTTGGACACATGGATACATGGGTCGGACACTTGCATGCGACGTTGCGCTCGCATGGCCCTCATGTGAGGGTCATATACTTAGCAAAATAAAAATGAAGGTCGTCACAAAGAAACACATACCAATTATATCGGGAGATTGTTAAATATTACTTGATGTACTCAATCTTTATTTTGGATACTTAAATTTAGATGATTTTAATTGTTTTAACTTGTATGATGATATTTATTTGTTTACATTGCTGAATTTATAAAATTGAAGTATAAATGCTATATATTAATCAAATATCACACACACACACACACACTATATATATATATATATATATATATATATATATATATATATATATATATATATATATATATATATATATAAAACAATACACGTATCCTTGCCGTTTTCATGTCCTATTTTTTTAAAAAAATGTCGTGTCGCTGTGTCCATGTAATGTTTGTATCCCGTGTCTATGACTGTGCTTCTTAGGTTCTCGGTAAATTCTTGGTATTTTAAAATTATTTCATGTGGAATTAACCTGCATCGTACGTCTAATGATGCTTGACAAACTAGTACGTGATAATTCTTATACTTTTTGATGCTGATCTCTGCAATTATTTTGATTTTTTAAATTTTAGTTAGATACTGTGGTTCCATTTGACCATACTTTAGGTAATATGGTAAGACTAGTTTTTCCTTGACTGTTCAGTATGGTTTCTTTGGTTACAGATCATGCATATCAATTTAGAATTTTTGATTTGATGTTGCATTGGCAATTTAATCTTGAATTCCTTTTATTGCTGGCTTTAACATATATCAGAAAATAAACCACTTGGTTGTACTTCTATTCCCAACTGTACTAGTGACTTCTGTTGTTCCCTTAATACTATTATTCTAGTTGACATAGTAAAGCCAGCATCCAGCAGGGCGAAATCCAACAAGGGAAAGGAGGTTAAAGTTTTATATCCACCAGATAATAAAATTCTTGTGTCATCTGCTAAACTATCAAATACCAGTTGTCTCGATGAAAGCGAGAGTAGTCAGAGCAGTTCTTCCAGGGAAAATGTGGATACATCAACAACATTGAGCAGAAATCTTGCACGGGTGAAGTTGGATAAAAATCCTTTTCATAGCAGCAAAGTTAATTCAGAACCTCAGTACAAACCAGAGGAATGGATGTTGCTGGACAAAGAACAAGGAACTCTGAAGCAGTTAAATCTTGCAATAGTAAGCCAACTATCTCCTACCCGGTTTGCCTAATACTTGTCTCTTTGATTTTTGTGTTCAATGTCCATTCTAAACTCTATGTTATGAATTTATTGAATACATCTACCAGGTTGGTCATGTGGATTCTGGAAAATCAACATTATCTGGGAGGTTGCTACATCTTTTGGGAAAAGTATCGAAGAAAGAAATGCACAAATATGAGAAAGAGGCTAAAGAAAAGGTACATTTACTATGTAGAGCAATTGTGAAAGGTCTTCTAGATTAGTCAAATATATATTTCATGCCTGCTGGCTTTTTTTTTGTTTAAAAAATTAGCAACAAACAGGTGAAGTGACATTTAACTGGTTAGATGGTAAATTTTTGATACATATTGATGTAATTTACATGGTCAATTAGGTTTTCTAATGCATTATACATGCAGGGTAAAGGTTCATTTGCTTTTGCATGGGCAATGGATGAAAGCTCTGAAGAGAGAGAAAGGGGCATAACTATGACAGTTGCTGTTGCCTATTTTGACTCCAAGAAGTTTCGTGTTGTTTTACTTGACTCTCCTGGCCACAAAGATTTTGTGCCAAATATGATCTCAGGTGCTACACAAGCTGATGCAGCTATTCTTGTTGTTGATGCATCCATTGGCTCCTTTGAGGCAGGTATGGACGGTCATGGTATTGGGCAGACAAAGGAGCATGCTCAACTTGTCAGAAGTTTTGGTGTTGAGCAAATCATTGTCGCTATAAATAAGATGGATGCTGTGGGATACTCAAAGGAAAGATATGATTTTATAAAATCGAAACTTGGTTCATTCCTTCATTCCTGTGGATTTAAGGATTCATCAATCATTTGGATTCCTCTTAGTGTTGTGGAAAACCAAAATTTGGTTACAGCCACTACTGATGTTCGCTTATCTTCCTGGTAAGAGCAGTTCTTTTTCATTTTGTTGTTTGTTGGGGTTTGTGATGTGCCTTTTTCATTATGTGTATATAAGCTTTTTCTACTATGGGATACACAGATGTTTGGCATTTGCAGTAATTAAAAAATGGACTTTGCAGGTATCATGGTTTATGTCTGTTGGATGCAATAGATTCGTTAGAGACACCTTTAAGGGATCTTTCAAAGCCACTTATTCTTCCTATATGTGATGTCATCAAGACATCAATGGGACAGGTTGCAGCCTGTGGAAAGTTGGAGACTGGAGCTCTTCGAATTGGTTCAAAGGTATTGTTTTAAACTTATTCATCATCAAAATTTATTAAGACTTGCAACCATGCTACTAATATGAAATTCTTAAGTAAAATTAATGGAATGAGAACCATTATTAGAATTTTACTTGTGAAGTGCAGTTTCCCATAGACTAATAGTTTACTACTCATCATGTCATTTTGTTATAAGAATGGACATAGATGTTTAATGCAAAGACTTCAACTGACATACTGATTGTACTGCTTTTCAGCTGCTGGTATGTAGGTATAAACAGTATACCGGCTACTGACACAGCTGGCTGCTAGGATAAATTGAGAAGAATAAGGTGAAAAACAAAGGAAACAAGAAAAGAACATGTAGATGAATTTTATTATGTACCTTGCATCTTCAAAACTCCTCTTCTTGTTGAGTCTCTGCCTGCTGATGCATTGCTGCCACTTCTCTTCCTTCTCTTCCAATCTAAAAAAGAGTTCTAAAGGTAATCCAACAAAATCAGGCATTAAGTGGCAGTCTGGATACTCATCCACTTAGACTAATTTCTTGAGACCAATGTTGGACAAAGTTGGAGAAAGAACATTCCACTTCATCGATGTCACCATCGGTTTGTGTTGGGAAATTGGCGGGAGGCTCTGAGGATGAATATCTCTATGCTTACTTTTCATATGTTGTGTTTTCATCTTGTTATGCTGATGTTCGCTCTTGGAGGGGAACTGATCTGAATATGAAAAAAAAATTACATAGATTAACTTAAGTTGTTACACTAGATAGTAATTAGATTCCTGTATCAGCTGTGGTCTACAGAAGTAGCTATTTCTATTTGCTATTTTAAGCTTTAGGAACCGACAGCTGTACCCCTTTTTTTAAGGGAAAGTTACCATAAGTACTGTGTTCTAAATTGTCACACAGCTTTGTGTTTACATGCTTTTTTAATTCTTTAAGTGTGATATGGATTGTTTGGCTATATCCTAAGTCAAGTTTCCGCAATGCCTTTGTCTACATTGTAGCATGAGATACTTGGATGCTTGAAATTCATGCCAAAAATTGGGTGCCCTTATACCAGAAAATTTGAACCATATTTATCTTGGAACTATAAATATGATGACATATTTGCTTTTTGACTTTGTCAATGTTCTTTTTCATTTGAGTGGCACTGCTTAGGAGAACTTCTAGACTAGGTTTTGTATGTTTTCATTCAAGCAGGCATGTTCTTTTGAGGTTGTTGATTGGATTAAATCTACTTGATGCATCTCACTGTTTATCTGGTCATGGCTGGCATTGCTTGTGCCATCATGATTGTGATATTAATCAAGTATACATTTACTTTTGTATTTAGGAGTAGTCTTTGATGGTAGGGAGCTGGGCTTCTTGCAGGTTTTAGTTATGCCACTTGGTGAATTAGCTACGGTACGGTCCATCGAGCGAGACTCCATCAACTGCAATTTGGCAAGAGCTGGTGACCATGTAGCTGTTACCTTACAAGGCATCCAGTCCAGTCATGTTATGCCTGGTGGGGTGCTCTGTCACCCTGATTATGCAGTGCCTGTGGCTACATATTTGGAGCTAAGGATCCTTGTCTTGGACATTACGACACCAATTCTAACTGGATCCCAGGTTTGGCATGGAAATCTACATTTAATTTGTTAAATGTATAAATTAGCTTCACTTCTTAAGAAAAGGAGAAAATATAGGTTGAATTTCATATACATCATGCAAAAGAGGCTGGAAGAGTGGTGAAGATGGTAGCACTGCTGGACCAGAAGACTGGAAAGGTCTCTAAAACCACACCACGCGTCCTCAAAGCAAAACAAAGTGCTATCATAGAGGTAAAATCATGCTCTGCCTATCTGCTAATTTTGTCACTAAACTCATGGGAGATTTGGGTTATTATTGTTGGTTATGAAACATCTTTTAATGTACTACATTTTTCTTTTACATCTGATGACTGAGCTGTTCAAATTAATGTGTACTCTTTTTAGGTCAAATTGAATGGAGCAGTATGTGTGGAGGAGTTCTCGAAATGTCGAGCCCTTGGAAGGGTATTCCTACGGTCTTCAGGAACTACAATTGCTGTTGGTATTGTGACCCGTGTACTCAAGCATGAATAGGATCTCTTCCGGACAAAGCGGACGCCTAGAGATGTCGGCATTAGAAGATTTTGGTAGCCAACCTTCATTTGGTTTGTTAAGTAATTTGTACATTATCGAACAATGTACCACTTGATGAGCTATTTATTTATGTTCGGGAGCAATTATATTTTTTGTCCATTTATAATCGTTATGAATATTCAATAAATACTAATCCTGCAATTATGACCATTTTGAATGGATATTGATAAGAACTGGATGTATCTCCCTATCCCCTCAGCAAGTTATCTATCACAGACCATGAGGATTTGAAGAATGTATCCTCTTGTTCTCACCTTTTCAGATTATAATTTTAAGAGATGATAGATATCAAGGGTATCCTGATTTTACCATGTTATTCTTTTTTGTGATATCACATCTGTGCATCTAGAAATTGAGGTAGATGATGTCTGGTTATGCTTTTTTCCTGTGTATTTATTGCATGTTACTAGGCTCAGCATAACCAATCACCTGCCGTCTCTGTTATTTTGTTTTGTATCTTTCTTGAGGTACTGCTTGTGTCAATTGTATTAATCTGCAGCCATGTATGCAGTCTAAATACTTGCTTTATTGACCTCGAATAGTGTCGAAAAATATCTATAGAAATCTTTGTGGGACGTGACATGTCCACCACATGTTTGCCAAAATTGCTTCACCCCACCATAATACTTGACCAAGTTTCTGGAGCACAACAAAATATGGTAATCCTTTTCCATCCTTAAGAGAGCTCCCAGTCTTATCCTTTGGCTTCCAAACGTCACATTCGCATATCCAAACCTGCAAGAAGAGACCCTCCCCGTACATGCGCCGCCCATATCATCCCCGCCTTACCTACCGCGCCATTTGATTGCCTGTTAACTGTTCGACGAAAAGCCCCAAAGAGAAGTTAGATATACGAAGGGAGGATTAGATCTTTTGAGGTCTGAGCCTGAGGAATGCCGACACCGGTCACCACCATCTCCACCGCATCCGCCGCCGCCCTCGCCTCTTTCCTCTTATGTCGTTCCCCTCCCTCCGCTGCCCCGACCTCTCCTCGTCCTCTACCAGCTAGCGCCTCCTCCCGGCCCGCGGTGGTCCTCGCCGTGCGCGCCTTGGCCTCCAGGCGGGTTGTCTCGTGCCAGGTCGCCCTCTCTTCCGACCTCTCCTCGGGTATAGAAGAGGAGGAGCTGCTGGCGGCGGCTATGGTTGGGAAAAGGGTCCGGGTTAAGGTGCCCCTGAAGGTTTACCACGTGATGAAGGCGCCCGACCTGGATCTGGACGGCTCGGAAGGGGTAATCAAGCAGTATGTTGGGGTTTGTAAAGGGAAGAGGATCTCCGCCAATCTCCCGTTCAAGGTCGAGTTCGAGATCAACGTGGAAGGCCAGGTCCGCCCTGTCAAGTTCTTCGCCCATCTCAGGGAGGATGAGTTCGAGTATTTGTCCTCGGATTGAGCTGGTGATGTGCAATCCGATGTAAAGATGGGAGATTTCAGAATTGGGCAAGCGAGATTGGATTGGCAAATGCTCTTTCTCTAGTTTTCTCTTGATATCATAAAATATGTGGACTATAAATTAATATTTTGGACGAGGAAAAGTAGAACGGGGGACTTTTGAGGATGCCATGGGAGTAAGTTCCTGCTTGCATATCCTCTCTCTGTTTCAGCTGAGATTATGAATAATGATAATTGTTGTTTGTGATCCATTAGATGCACATAATTGGGGTTGTCCTATAACCGGACTATTTCACTTGGTATAATTATAGTTCTAGAAAGATATTTGCATTCAAGTTTCTCATTTGGTCTCGATAGATTCTTAAGACCGTAGGTTCTGTAAATAATGCTTGGAAGTGCATCAAGAACCTCAACACCCTTCTTTAAAGGGTCAAGGCATTGGAGATATTGTTCTCTCAGTGTGATATTGGATCATGAAGTTCTCCTATAATATAGTTGGAATTTGATAGTGCGACTATCTCCATTGAGTTCTCTCTCCAGCAAGTTGTGTGTTTTCTTTTAACGAAAGACATAAAAACACTCCTGCTTCTTTTGTGTATAAATCATTTGTTAGCTTGTTACAAATTATTTACATATTCTGTTAAGATAATCAGATTGCTTTTTTCTCTGCTCATTATGTTTTGTTATATACCGACACTGTGAGATGTTATTTTCTTGAAGATTTTTGGACTGGACTTATCCTTGTTTAATTGTGATGCCATCCTGTAACTTGCATAGACTTTGACATTGTTCTCTCGACATTGATAAAAGTGTAAGTTTTTCTTTCACCACTCTACATGGAAGTTCACAAAATTTGGTCTGGTTGGTTAATTTGCAAGATTGAGCTGTCTTAGTGATGTGTCCTTCCATTTCTCTGGATTCCAATCTCCATTTTCCTCTTAGGTTGTTAATTGTGAGGTTTTGTCCGAAAGAAAGTACTTCAGACTAAGTATCTTATTTTGTGGCTCTATCAGTGAATGAGAACAGGTAAGAAAAGTATAGACCTTGCATCTAAATAGATAGTTGCAGGCAGGGTGAAAACTGAGATAAGGTAAAGTTTGACAAATCTTTGTGACGTGAGTTTTCTTATGACTCTTATGAACTAAATGTACTTTATCATGATCTTCATAGAGTAATATAACTGATTTAAATGAGCATATATCACCATGATTGGTCACATATATTAGATATTTTTCACATCTTATTCTGACTCTAGATGTGGCAAGGATTTGAGTTTAAAATGAGTCAAAGAAAGAACTATGGTAAAATCTAAACGGCTCATATTGAAGCATGATTGCAATCACCAATCATTGAATTTGCTTTTTACGATTGGAATATCTGAGGAAGAGGTCTAAGAGAGGTTCCATATGGATATATTCAAGAAAAGGAAGATAGCTTGCTTGTCAGTTATTCAAGTAAACTGTCTTGTATGCACTAACCACTTGTTCCGCACTACTGCTCCCATTATCTGGGCTGGGCAGCAGCATGATGATAACATTAAAAGATAACAAATAGGCCTTTTATAGTAGATTGGAGAGGAAATATGAGAAGTATGAATGGTTAGCAGGCTTGTTGAGGCAGAAGCAGGAAGAAACTCAAAAGAAGAAGGGATGAATATAAGGCCTCCCAAGAACAAAGAAACCTTATTTTCTTTAGTTGAGAGCATCCTGCAAGCATGTGGTCCTTTCTGTCGGTCGATCCAATTCAGGATGCTGCCTTTTTGTTTCTGCCTTAAATGATCTGAAAGGTCTTTTTTCTGAAAATTAGTCCATTCAAGACTCTTTCCACAGAGAGTGATCAGCTTCCATTTTAGATTTTAGAAGCAACTTTTATCTTATTCGGGAATATTTGTCTGTTTGAGGTATTTTAAGATGAGAACAGGAGGCCAAAGAGCAGTCTTTATACAACATTGTGGCCGTTTGAATCTGCTTAAATGACAATTTTGTGATTCTGTAATAGGCAATTCCTTTCAGGACCCAAATTAAATGAGAAACAGGATACTCAACTAGCTAAATGGAGGATTCCATATAAAAGAGTAATTAGACCCCTCAATGACTAACCACAGCTTGATTCAAGGAGGTGCATACTAGAACTCACTTGAAACCAATACATAATCCAATTAACTGGATCTATGTATAACTAAACCTAAAGATTTTTTTTAAAAAAAAAATCAGAATGCATCAGATTTCATATCAATTATTCTTTTCATACACATCTGGTTACTTTTTCGTCGTTTCCTATGTACTGATCCCTTTTTATTCTTATTGAAGTGTTGCATGAAGAATTATGTTAGGCTGTTTGGAAAAAGAGGAATTCACTATTGCATTATGCAAAATGTCCTTGGGATATCTCTTGTTCCTGTTTCATCATGGTATTGTCTGGAATCTTAACTTAGAAATTGCATCAAACAGAAGTGTTTCTGTATGTAATAGTTCTGTTTTACGTGTGTTGATTTGATAACCAACTCACCTTGTGTTTGCTTGTGGTGATAAATGGTGATGTAACCTTTTTGTTGATGTATTTTGTTCTTTACAAAATGTTTCTTGGAATAAATCAACATTGGGTTTCCTATACTGGTGCTACATTGTTTGTATACTTTATTTTTCTTCTCCATTCTCTTTTCTTGTTAACTTCTTGGTTCTTAATATTTATATGACTGTTTTTAATTTAGTGCTTGCTAGTGAGACATATCCAGTTTTTTCTTTGCTGTGCTGAATCTAGAGGCTTGAAGATCCAATTTCTCTAAATTTTTGTTCACTTTTTCCTATCATTTTTTTTTTCTCATTTTAGATGTATTTGAGATGTTCATTCATGCCCTAACAAAATTGGCAGATGTTCATTCATGCCATGACTTGGTGCCCCTATGCCCTACTAAACTGATCTGCACCTCACAATCTCTATTTACAAGTAACAAGAATATTGTATTGCTTTGTATTTGCTTATTTACAGAAAGTCTATAGGGAAGTTCTTACTGCTTGTTTTTCTAATGGGTATATGTTTGTGATTTACTAGATTAAGGTCAAAAGATGAATGATGGTGATATCAATCATGTTAACTTGGTCTGCTAGCTTGGAGTTTTGAGTATCTGTTGTTAGCTAGGTTATGCAATTAATTGCATGGGGATGCCGCCGTATCCTGAGAGTATTTAATAGGCTGATCAGTGCTCCATTGGTTTCTACCAAGGAATTCAAGATAAGTAGATCAGTTGAACTCATCACTTGGAGCAGCAGCATAGGATCGTGACTCGGTACAAGTATGCATTATTGCGTAGTCTAATGATGTCTTCTTCAAGACATATTACTGTTCAGGAGTTTTATGTTATTTTGGTTGGATTTGTGGAAGCAATAGTTTTGGTGCATCTCAGAAACTAACAGAAAGAAACTTATTTTGTTCATCTGCTGTCTTCAGACTCAGTAACTGTAAGTAACATGTCTGGATCTACATCTTTATACTATGGATTTGCAGGTAATATACCACCAAGTGATTGATCTGCACAGTAGCTCATATTCACATGTAAAGTGGGCAAAGGTGAGACTCAGTGGATTGTTTGAATCCCCCTTGAAAAGTGCTTCTCTTTTCTTTTCGCAGGATGGTGGTCTTCATAGTTCCTTCCACTCTTCTTTTGACGTAAAGGTATGTTTACTCTCCTTTCACCTTTGTCCTAAAGATATGTTTACAATTCACCTTTGTCAACCCTTCTTGTATCCATTTTTATCAAGTTCAATTTAGAGAATGTAGAGCACCAATAAATGTTCATCTTTGTTCCAAATTTACTGCAGGAATAATGCACTAAGGAAGATGAATCCTGTCCAATATCTGCTGGCATAATCAAAGACATGGTATGTACCTTTGTGCTCAAAGATATTTTTTTTACATTTAATTACATCACATATATTCTATAATTGTGACAG
Source organism: Musa acuminata AAA Group (assembly GCF_036884655.1). Classification (NCBI taxonomy): domain Eukaryota; kingdom Viridiplantae; phylum Streptophyta; class Magnoliopsida; order Zingiberales; family Musaceae; genus Musa; species Musa acuminata. The sequence goes on from NC_088330.1 coordinate 32,148,471, forward strand.
CAGTAAAAATAATGAGACAGAAGATGGCAGATGGGGGTGGGGGGGGGATTGGATTCCGTTGTGCAGGTAGCCGTTGCAAGGTTTGGAATTACGCCATTCAAATCCCACACAGAAGAAAGAGAATGATGAGAATCTTTGTAATTATATACGCATAATATTACTAGCAACGGCTACATTTCCTTCCCCACGCAGCAACCCCAATACTTAAAATACTTCCCTTTTTCTCCACTATTTCAAATCTCCTCCCTTTCTTTCAAGCAGCAAACAGCAGCAGTTGCTCCTCCTCTTTCTTCTCTCTCTCTCTCTCTCTCTCTCTCTCTCTGGGAACCCCAATGGGTCTTTGTTTCAGCAAGAAGAAGGCGTCTTCGCGCAATAGTCATGCATCCAAAGCAATCCCAAATGAGAAGAAAGTGGAAAAGCCGTCTGGAGCTGCGGTAGAATCGGCCGCTGTGCAGAAGCAAGCGGTTGTCATCATCCAGAACGCGAGGAAGAGTGCCGCTGAATCTGCTGCGGCCGATGAGAAGGTGGATAAGAAAGGCGAGACGCCGACGAACAAGGTCGACAGAAAAGTCGAGACTTGTGGCGCCGACCCGGTCTTGGTGGTGCCGGTGGTGGAGGAATTCAGGCCGACTACAGTCGTCGGGAGCTCGAGCTGCACCAAGGAGGAATTGGACGCTATTCTGATCCAGTGCGGTCGCCTCAGCCGCAGTTCGTCGGGGAATGCCTCGAACGGGAACGGGGGTGGCCACAGGAAGTACTCGGGCTCGAAGCGAAGCTATGATTTTGACAGTGAGAAGAAGGCGGAGGAGGAGGAGGAGGAGTGTGGGGAGAAGCCCGTGTCGAGGCCCTCCCCTCACCGGAGAACTCCCGGCAGGGAGCGGTCCGGGAGCAGGGAGAGGGGAGGCGGCGGCGGCGGAGGACGGAGGGTGAGCCGGTCACCCGGGAGGTGCACGGAAGTCCCGGCTTCGCCTGTCGCCACCAGCGAGAGATCGAGGCAGCCAGCGAAGATGGTGGCTGTCCCGGCGCGAGATAAGAGGAGGGGAGTCTCCCCTGCTGCCCCTAACAAGAGAGGCCGCGAGACAGGAGCCGTGAGGAGCGCTTCACCTCAGCCGCGATCGCCGGCGAGTACTACTCGGATCTCCAATGATAATGCTTCCTACCGCGCTCCGCCACCAAACCAGCCGCAGTCCCTCAGCCGGAGCTCATCGAGGAAGGCTGAGCAGTCGCCTTGCCGAAGGAGTCCAATGAAGGAAGTCAATGAGAACATCCTCAATAGAACCAACCAAAACGTCAACAAGAAGATAAGAGGAGGGGAGGAAGGGATGCAGAAGCTGAGCCAACCTCGAACCCAGGTGAGCATCATGCAGCCATTTTTGTGCTTTCTTCTTCTTTATTCTTGGATCTTGATGCAGCAGAACTCTGCAAGTCATAATCTTGGCTTCATCTGTTGCAGAAATTAAGCGAAAATGGTGCTCAAGTGAGCAAAGGTTTTCAGAAGAATGGAGCTGCGAAAGCGGTAACAAACGCGGTCAAGAGCAGCAATCCGGTAACCGACTGCGTCCGCGAGCAGCTCATGGGCTGCAGAGGGAGAGATGCACCAGCAGCAGAAGAAGAGACAGAGAAAGCATCAGCCAAGGTGGAGGTCCAGAATCCGAGGACCATCACAAGAACCAGATCCTCCAGGAGATCATCCAGAGACCTCGACCATGCTCTCGGACTGAACCAAGAGGCCTTGCTCAATCCAAATCCCTACGCTTCCTTGCTTCTCGAGGACATCCAGAACCAGCATCCCGACGCAGCCTTTTCCGTCCCCGCTTGCGTCTCCAAGGCCTTCTCCATCGTTGAAGCCGTGGCCGATCTCAACTCCGGCTCTTCCGAGAACAGGAGCTACGCCGGAGACAGATTCAGCCACAACAACGGCTCGCTCGACGGGCGGCATGGACGGAGAGGTTTGGCAACGGAACAGCCGTTCGTGGAGACGGAGATAGTCGCAAAGGACGATCTTTTGGAGCCAAGCCTCCATAGATACGTTACAATGACGGACTTGGGTGTTGGTGACGTAGAGCCTCAGGAATCTGCAGGGAGCAACAGCGTCGTCGGTCAGCCCTGGGCTTCCCCGTGGGAGCCTACTAATTCCGTCGATTCCACCGACCAATGCTGGACTTCGAGATCGAACAACGGCGACGAGGTGGAGCAGGAAGCCAGACTGAGCTCGTCAAGCTACGGCGGTCTATACCAGTGGCAGCAGCAGCCACAAGAATCTGAAACCCGAGTTAGAAGGCCTTGGGCCGGGTCGAGTGAGAACAAGAGAGACTGTTACCGCCGTACTCCGCTTCACCCAGCCGGCGCCGGCGCAAAGACTGGTAGCCGGTCTTGCTCGCTTCCAGTTTCTGCTGCTGCTGCTGCTGCTGCGACCACATAGCAGCTCTACGAAGCAAAGATTCATCTTTTGGGATTAGAGAAGAGAATTTGCTGCTCGCAGATGTGTGATTTCCATTCCGTTTGGTCCGGTCGGTGTAGTAGTGATAATGTACCATATTGTGCTAGAATTTAGTGTCTCTTTTAATCGTGTAGGTCTGCAAGGAACATGAGATCTGTTCACCTCCAGAGTTTAGTATCATTTTATACTCAGATGAACATAAGATAATTTACAACAGGTTTCTGAAATAATTTATAATTATATATATTTTTTAAAAATAATAAGTCGATTTGTTAAGGTTTAATTGGATTTGTTATTTAAAAAAGCTTTTAAATAATAAGTCGATTCGAACCCACGCGCAAAGAATATCGATAAAAGAAAAACTCTGTTGAGAGTGGGATTTGAACCCACGCCCTTTCGGACCAGAACCTTAATCTGGCGCCTTAGACCAACTCGGCCATCTCAACAATATGTTATTTTTACTATGTTTATTTTAATTATTATCATCTATTACTGATGGACTACCATACACCACTCGAACTCGAACGGATAACCACCATCAGCGTGACATCTGTAGTCTCTCCTCCCTGCGAAGTCGACTCGAAGCCATTCTTCTCCACCTGCTTCCTAATCATCCATCTCATCTCGAGACGACAAATTCCCGTTCGCAAACAACAACAACTAATTCAAATCTCGTTTCAAAGTCACGCATGCAATAAATTAAACATCTCCTGTGCGATGTCAGCGGCCGCGTTCTTCCTTCTCCATCCCCATCTCGGTCTTCTGTCCTCCCCACCAAACCCCAATGTGGCCTTCTCCTCTTCCTCCTCCCATCTCAAGCTCAGGGTTAGGGTTAGGACTCCTACCCCAAGAACCCTCGCCCGCTGCAGCACCAGGGAGAGCCCCATGCCGCCCCGCCCCGATGTGGACTACCCCGCCGCCGTCGACTGCGTCGGCACCGGCGCTGACGTTGAGTGCTACGCGGTGGACGCCGCCGATGAGGGTGATCAGCTGCTGCCCCCGCCCAAGAACCCCCCGTTGAGCTTCGAGATCGCCCGAGGCGGCGACGAGGGGGATCCCGTCGCCGGGTTGCTCGGGAAGGCTTTGGATTGGGCGCTTCTGGTGTCACCCTTCTTCTTCTGGGGCACGGCCATGGTGGCCATGAAGGGGGTGATTCCCAAGACGGGGCCTTTCTTCGTCTCTGCGGTCCGGCTGATCCCCGCTGGGGCGGTCTTGATTGGTTTTGCCGCGGCCAGGGGAAGGAAGCTGCCGGCGGGTTCTCTGGCGTGGCTGTCCATCTTCTTGTTTGGGGTTGTGGACGCTGCGTGCTTTCAGGTGCGCGGACTCGTCATTGCTGGTTTATGAAAAGATTAACAAGAAAATAAAAAATACTTGATCTTTAGCAACATTCGATTTGTTAGCCTGCCTGAGTGTGTCTTGTTGTTGTTATTTTCTAATCTCCTTTTCCATGTGGTGGCAGGGATTTCTTGCCGAAGGATTGCAAAAGACAGCCGCTGGATTGGGCAGTGTATGACTAATGTCTTTGGCCATCTCTTTTCCACTTCACTATGGGTTTTGGTTCATCAATTCTCCTCTTGTTGTCTTCATTGGAAATTGATTTTACCACTTAGTTATCTTTGTGTGTTTGCGCATAGTTAGATTGGAATACTTCTATCATTGTGATTTAGGGGTTCTCTGAGCCTTCGTTTCTAGTACTGTTGCTTGATATTTTTCTGTGATTTGTATTAATTTTCTAGAAGAAAGTTATAAATGTTAGAAATCACAAATTTTAGTAAAATATAGCTGCATATGCTATTAGTGCTTGTCAACTCTTCTTTCACTCTCTGATCTCTAGTTTTTGCATTCTGAATCTACAACAAAAGCATTTTAATGTATGTAGCACTTTAGATTCGAGTTTGACTTTTGAGGTTGGTGTTGATCAAAGTGGCAGCCATCTCTAAACTGGGAATAATTATAAATCTTCCATTTTTCCTCTTTCTCTCTATAGAAGAAGAAGGTAGAAGACCGTTAGCTTCTATTTAGTTGTCTCATGTGTTCCATGTAAATGGTAATCATGTAAATTAAGAGTATGCTTCTTCGAAAATGATACTTGGAAACTATTTTTGGTTATATCTAGCAAATATGTAAAATGTAATTGTTTAGAACGAAGAATTGTCCATAAATTAAAAATGTAATTCGATGCTTTTTTTGCTTTTGTTTTCATCTTGGCTGTTGACTTCAGCTTTTAAAATAAATTGCAGGTTATAATCGATTCACAACCTTTAACAGTTGCCATACTTGCTGCAATCTTATTTGGAGAATCAATTGGTGCCATTGGAGTTGCAGGGCTCGTACTTGGTGTTATTGGGCTTCTTCTCCTGGAGGTTAAATTATAATAGTTGGATAAATTTTCTATGGTCTTTGAGAATTTGCCTTAAAATGCTTGATTGAAGCCATTAATTGACTTATTGGAACAAATTTTTGGAAGTTAATTCAGCTTTGTCCAGCAGTATTATGGGAAGACAATTTGATTTCAATGGATTTCATCTGCCTTTCCCTTATTCGAACAAAACTTATTATCATAAATAGTCTTTTGGTACTGTCAGACTGGGTTCAAATTGAATTGACATGGACCTGACTGATTTTCTTCTATCATTTTAACTTGGAACTGTGTGGAACTTTCAATTAGAGCCTTGAACATTCCTGCAAATGCTTTTGTATTCTTTTTTAAATCAAAATAAGGGACAGTCTCTTTATCCATTTTAAAGTCTTTGCTAGCATTTATGTTTATGTTAAAGCTGGTTGTATCGATACGGTCTTCTTGTAGTGTAGTTGATTATGCTGATAATTATCGAGAGGTGAACTTCCAGTTTCTTGACTGAATAATATCTATGGTTATTTAGACCATGTAATGTTAGTAGACATTAGTTAATTGTAAACACGATATTTAAATGTTAATTTTCTATTTTTATGTATCGATATGGTCTTATTGTTGTTTCTCGAGCTTCATTGTAACCTGCTATGGAGAAACATTACCAAATTATTGCTATACTTACGTTAATCTGTATTCTCTTTTTTTCTTTCTAGTGATTCATTCTCTTCAGCTGATCTTAATTAAGACTTCTCTAGTAGGAAAGTCTAAAGGACATTGCTCACATCATGGTTCATCAGTGCAATTAACTGTTCCTTTGAATTTAAGCAATTAGTGATGTCTATCATACAGGTTCCAGCACTTTCATTTGAGGGAAGCAATTCAACAATATGGGGCAGTGGAGAATGGTGGATGCTTCTTGCAGCTCAAAGTATGGCAATAGGAACTGTCATGGTCCGCTGGGTGTCCAAGTATTCTGATCCTGTCATGGCAACTGGATGGGTATGCCACACTAAGATGAATGTGAATGTAGAATGTCATCAAAATGCAGTTTGTTTAGGCAATAATATGCTATTTCTCAATGATTTATGAATAGCCAAAACCTGTTTGATGGTTAATGCTATTATGTCTGTGCTTTCTTCTGCCTTCTTTGGTGTTAAACTCAAGGATCACTGTTTCGGGTACCAGATCCGTTTCAGTGATTTGCTAGACCAGTACATACTGGTCAGTACCGATGTACCATGTGTCAGTACACTGATATGTACCAGTGTACCATGTGTCAATTCACCTGTATGCATCGATGTTTTGGAAAGGAGGAAAATGAGGGAGAAGAGGGGGCGATGGAGGAACAAAGGAGGAAGGAGGAAGGAAAAAAGAAAAGGAAGCAGTGGAGGAAGAAGAAAAAGGAAGAAGCGATGGAGAAGAGGAGGGAGTGTACCTGGGAAGAAGAAGGAACATAGTGACAATAACAAAGCAGCAAATGGTGGCAACGTTGGATGCAAGAAAAGGGCTCGCATTTGCGAGCCCTAATTTCTATTTTAGGAATTTTTTAATGTCGAGTTGGACAGGCTCCATCGCTTTTTTTTTTTAATTAATTATTTTTAGTTAACTGGATCTAGCTACCTGAAACTGGGGTGGTCTGTGTACTGGCCTATGCTTGGACCAGTATGTATCGCTTGTTTTGTGATCTGTATAGAGTTCGGGTTTAATAATCCGTTGACTCGATACCACCTTTCAAATGGAAGTTTCGACGGATGAGAGAATTATCGTAGAAAAAATCAAGCGTAAAACCGAAATAAAACAATATCTATTATTCATAAAGTTAAGGTTCTAACTACGAAACCTGAAACAATGGAAATAGAAGTATGAAAGAAAGCTAATCTGTGCATGAAAATGCATATTATTTTTGGACAGTATGTCGGTGCTCTCGGCAGGTTGCGGTTGCTGTTGATCTTTGGCCTCCTCTTCTCTTTGCTGTTGGAACCTCCTCCTGAGGTTTGGACAATAGGCAATAGGCATTGAGGACTTCTTGTAGTAACTAAACGAAGCTTTGGATCGAAGCTTTGGGCTACTGGAACATGAGGAAGAAGTCTACGGCTGGAAGAAGTTCATTGCAATAGTGTAGAATTCTTCCCTCTCTTCTCCTCGTTGCACTAAGGCTGCAAAACTAGGGCTGGTTGGCGCTTTGTTGAAGGCTTTCTTCCGCATGTTTTAGCAACCCAAAGCTTCGTCTAACTGCTACGAGAAGTCCTCAACGCCTACTGTTTGCTGTCTAAATCTCGGGAGGAGGTTCCAACAGCAAAAAGAGGAGACAGAAGACCGACAGTGACCACAATCTGCTGAGAGCCCCTACGTGTTGTCCAAAAACAACCTGCATTTTCATGCACCCATAAGTTTTCTCTCAGACTTCTATTTTCATTGTTTTAAGTCTCGTAGTTAGGACTTTAACTTTACGAACAATAGAGGCTGTTTTCTTTCGGTTTTACGTTTGGTTTTCTCTGCGAAAATTATTTTCGCTAAGACTTCCATCCGAAAGGTGACCTATGCAATGCGCTGGTCATCTTCATGCGACTCATGGACGATGTGCTACACCCTCATATTGGAGATTTTGTCATCAGCTACCTCGACGACATCCTCATTTACAGCAAGTCGTAAGAAGAGCATTGTTACTAAGTTGTGAACTTCTGGAAATTCTAGAAGGCGAGTGATAGGACATTTGCCCAAAGAGTCATTGTTGAATATCATTCGTTTTAAAGTAATTTGTCACTCTTCTAGTGTTAGTGAATGATATTGGAAATATGTCCTGTTTCTCAATCCACGTTACTCAAAAGTTAAATGCAACAACAGTGGTCGACTCATTTTAAATTTGAGGTTTTCAGAGCGGGAGAAACATATAAAGAAGACTTGAAAGTAGTGAATGGACATTGTGACCATTGATTGTAGGCTGACATAGTTGAATCTTTAACGCATTGTAGATTTCATGATGTCAGCATATGTTTTGGACAACTTAAACACATTAGGGAACCTTTTCTATCCTTTTCCTTAGAAGGCTTATGTTTGAACCTCAATGCTGACTGGATTTTGTGTCTTGTTACTTTGGCATCATTCTTTCTAGTATGTAAATTTTGTCTTTGGTTGCTTTGAATGATATTCAAACCAAGCTAATCCTTTTTTTTTTTGCAGCACATGGTTATTGGTGGGCTTCCGCTTTTGTTTATTTCTGTACTCAATCATGATCCTGCTATGAATGGGAGATTAGTAGATCTTACATCCAGTGATATTCTAGCTCTTTGCTACACATCCTTATTTGGATGTGCAATCAGCTATGGTGTATTTTTCTACAATGCAACCAGAGGTTAGATTGTTCTATCTTCATTTATGATTTGTTGTTGGTCAATTGTATAGGCTTCTTTTTCTGGGTGCTACCTCTGAAAATTCTATTTAGTAGCAAACAAAATGAGGCGCCTTGAGGCTTCAAGATCAAAGTCTTTGATAAATATATTCTAGCTGTAATTGGAGATAATTTCTAGTCTTGGCTAAATGTGTGGGGCATCTGCTGCTGATATATATGCAGGTAGCTTGACGAGGCTCAGCTCCCTCACATTTTTAACTCCAATGTTTGCTTCAATTTTTGGGTAAGAGTTCCATTTTTGAAAATGATGTCTCTTTGCATATCACTTGAATCAATGATCTTATTTTGCCTTCTTGATCTTCAAACCATAGCTGACTTGATGGACGGACTACTAAAGTAGTTACCATTTCATGGAGACACTAGTCTACAAATAATTGCGTGATTGCTAAGAAATATATAATGTTCTCAACTAACAATGTCAAAATTTGTCATCAGGTACCTATACCTTGGTGAAACGTTCTCACCATTGCAGTTGGTTGGTGCTTTAGTTACTATACTAGCTATTTATATGGTGAACTACCGTGGCATATCTGACAAAGCATGAAGAAATTAGCAGCTGATACATCAATTGGTGGTAGGAAATTATGGGAGCAGTTATTTGTAAATTGGAACTGCATTGACGTTTGACGATGCAGTTTGAACCAGAAGTCTAGGCGAGTAAAATAGAAGAAATCAAAGGTTACAAGTTTTTGTCCATATGTTTTTTTTAGTGGATATTGAAGATTTTGATGAAGGTTCCAGCTGTGAATGAATCATTAGTTGCTGGATGTTAAAAACTGGGTTATGATGGGATAAGACTCCAACGATGCAGCTCAGGGTTTATAAAGAATCAGGCACTTTGTGTTTTGTGGTGGACAATTTGGTTGGTTCTGCACTTAATAATGTATTTTTTTTACAGGTGATGACATGCCAATGATGACTTTGGCCATCTATTTTGTACTGTATTGTTCATACATGTAACTTTTCTGGTTTCTTGAAATTGTATAATCATTTTGATGAAACATTTGCTTTTGTCATTGTAAACCGATGAGAGCTAGGCTCAACTGTTTGGTTTCTGCTCTGTTTAGGGAGCACCCAAATGTCTAGAATGCTGTCGATTATACCAAGTGGTAACATATTGTTGTCTTAAGAAGGTAATCATGAATCTGAGTCCTGTAATGCATGCATTTGCTATAGCCAATTCAGCTATGTGCATGAGTTTTCCCAGTAAACAGCAAACCAGCTTTGGTAAACAGAGAATTCTTGTAGTTAGCACTGTAGTTTCTATATGCTTATGGTTAAAACACTGGGATGCAGGTTTAGAGAACAAATGCTTAGGGAACTTAGCAAACCGAAAAGTTCCTCAAAAATCTCTAAATGTTGTTCACTTGCCTGCAGTCAACTCCATCTGTATGACAAAACCTCTTTCAGCGTGTAAAGCAATATTGAACTTTCTGAAATCACTATCTTACAGCTTTTCATGTAAGACATCAAACTGTTCCAATGTATTTTGACGAAATCAAGTATAGTGTAGTGTGACAAAGGGATATCCATAGGGATTGACCAACTGGCTTCAAATGAGACTTCGGCATTCCATATAAGTTTGCTTAAGCTATATGAGTTGTCTGTGGGGATCAAAGGTTTCATAGAATTGGTTAACACATAACAAATAGCTGCTTTGATGTCTCGACGTCTCAACGACACTCACACGGCATGATCAAAGGCACCAATCCATACTATTCTGTGCTGGAAACGTTGTTTATTTGTTTGTGTTGGTGAGTTTTGATCTCTAAGACGAGATTCCACCTCCATTAATGGACCGGAGACTTGTGCTAAGAACATGCATGAGTTTGTGGACCGCAAGAGAAGACTTGTAGCACTGGCTCGCCACTGCAAGGCATGATCTTTAGTCGAGGACAATCGTGGCAATGAGGCTCCAACGACGCTTTCCTCGTCCTTTCGTTTTACAGACACCTAAAGTTGGTCGTACGTTATTGTCGAGGAAAAAGATCGAACACAAGGTGATGGCGAGGCTCCAAGGTGGTCCTCAACCCACTACCTCCAATTGCTAATGATTCCAACCATGAGATGGAAGGGCACTGTTGCCACTGCTCGAGTTTGTCTGCTCTTTTGATCGCTTTCAGTGAGGCAACAAAGAACGGCGTGCGTGTAAACAAGGAAACTCGATGATCTTCTCTTATTTTAGCCTTCACGGACAGAGTTCAAGATGAGGAGGAGGAGAAGGAGGAGGAGGAGGAGGAGGGGGAGGAGGATTGTCTCTGTGCAGAGATCTCGTATTTAGAATCCTGTTCATGAAATTACTAGTGGAATCACATCCTACATAGTTGCAGTGCATACTGGTGCAGACTGGGCTTGCGCAGGTCTGCACTACTCCCAAGCCTTGGCTCTACCGCGGCGTCAGAACGTACATCTTGCACGCATGAGGAGCCACCGTCGCAGCGAGCTGCCCTCGAACAGACCCGATGGTCGCACGCTGCAAGAAGGGAATTAGGTCGAACGGTTCATGCACAGTAAGCAATGAAGCTTGTCACCGATACTTACCGCCCAAAGATCACGAACACTGACGACGGTGGAGGACGAGAGGCCGATGTCGGACCATCTCGCTGTGATCGTCGCCCGCGAGCTTCCTCTGTTCCAGAGGACCACAGCCACCTTCCCTCCACTCAACCGACCCGCCCAAACCTACACAAGCAGACAACAAATGTGTGAGCTAAGCTAAGAGAGCAGAGTCATTGACGTCAGTCATGTCTTAAGGCAGTGAAAGAACCATACCTCTTCGCTGCCTCCTCCGAATACCTTCTTCCCTTGAACTCCAAGGTAGTCTGATGACAGAAACCAATCAGAACAATCACACACTACCAGAATAGCGGTCATTGAGCTCTCACCTTGATTGACTGCAATGACCTCTGAGTTGCTCAGTATCTCCAATGCATCTCCGCTAATCGTCCTCACATCACATCCAATCAACAAAGGAGCCTAAAAGAGTTTGCAGCAGGAGATTTGGTCATGTGTCTCTGTCGATGCAGATTAATGCTTGGATCTTACCTTGACCAATGCCCATATACTAAAATGCGATCGATACTCCTCCGTTGACATGCCACCATTTCCTACTTCCAGCATGTCTGGATCTGCATGATTCAGGCAGAGGCTCAAGCAGTGACCCATAATAAGCAGCAATGTTTCGGGAAGAGAGTAGTAGTACCATTCCAACCACCAGGCCCGGCATAGGATGCCCATCTGTTGTTCTCATCGGCGCGCGATGTCATGCTAAAAGGATGTAAAATGCATCAGTTTCCGAGTGAGATCCGAGATGTCTAACGTAGATTCCAACCTGCCCCAGCTATCGTAGATGTCGCCTGTCGTCCTCCAACTGTTGCCTACACCGCTCGCCCAGGTTGCTGGGTTATCTACACCCCTGTGATGTAGTTTTTCCAGTGAAAACAAGTCAAAATCTCTGTTGACAAGTGTTCCTATTTTCTTCTTGTCAACATACTCGATTTTCCTGATGCAAAGATGATTCTTGGATCATCAGAACACAGACTTACCACTCGCAAAGGGAGAAGAAAATGTTCCTTCCAGAATTCCGAAGAGCGTAGCTCATCTTGGCATACCTGTGTCGGCAGAGCAGCAAAGACAACTCAGGGAGCAGTTCAAGAGTTTGCATCACTACTAATATATCCAACTACTAAAGTATATGTTAAATTGACATGGAACCAACATCATCTCTGACATCTGACCGTGGAGCTACCCACCTTTCTCTTGGCCTAGTACCAGGGTTGTTGCAGTTGTCATACTTCAAGTAATCAACCCCCTGAAACCAAAACCAAGAAGACGGCGAATGGACTACATAACAAGAAGAGAGTAGCAGCTAAAACATCCAAGCCAAAGAAGCATGCATACCCAGGAGGCAAACGTCGTTGCATCATGTTGTTCATATCCGAGGGACCCAGGCATAGTTCTGCTGCATGTCTGTGACCTGAAATTTACGACAATGGTGACAGTCAAGCGACCTCCAGACTTACGATGGATGCAAACTGTGGAACTGATACCGATGCCGTGGATCATGACATGATTCTAGCAAAACTCTTTTGTTGATGTGCTATGATGCTGTAATCTGAAAATTAATACCCTGCATCACTATAGATTCCAAGCTTCAGTCCTTTTGCATGCACGTAATCTGCAAGAGATTTTATGCCGGAAGGAAATGTTGATCGCTTAGCAACTAAATTTCCCTGATTAACCACAAATGCAATAGCGATTAGTGTGGACCACAAAAGGAGTATTATAATATTTCCAATGTGTACTTTTGATCTTTTTCCTAACATCTTAAGCTTTTCTATATCAAATATATATATACAATAGAATAATTATTAAAGATGAATTTGGAAAGCAGTAGATTGGTTGAGCACTTGGGACAACTGAGGGAAGAAGAAGCGCAAGATGACAATGTTTCGATGCACTTGGTAGCGTCCAGCAGAACAGGGATGACAAACCAGTGGGTACCGAGATGGGTGTCTCATATGTACATCCCCAACTTTTGTGCTTTAGTGGGAGAAGACACCCCCAGCTACAGATGATGATAGCCAACACAATCCATGGCAAAGGAGACAACATCGGACTTCATTCTCACCTGGTAGTCTCTATTGGCTTCTCCCCAGCAATCATCTGATGGTGGTCCAACATCCACAGCAAAACCAGAAAAACCTTGTCAGTGAACCAGAAGAAGAAGAAGAAGAAGATTAACTTACAACTACTGAAGAAGTATATATAGAGAGAGAAAGAGAGAGAGACCTATGTTAACGTAGCGATAACCCAGCCCTGCAAGTCCAGTATGCACCAATGCATCAGCTGCATAAACCAGCAAAAGATACGTCATACTTCGTCAAGAAAGAAAGCTTCCGTGTTTAGTGCTTTTCATTCTTTTATGTACGTGTCTAAATGATCGTTGTCATGACAGACTGCATCGCTTTTCTCGATCTTAGGTAGTCAGTCGGTCACAAGGAAGAAAAAGGTGTTGAAGGCGTTTGTCTACTATTAGTTGTTCTCTCTAATGCGTGGTAACGTGGAATGTTTTTGACACGAGTTGGGTCCAGACAAAAGTCGTGGACGACTTTAAGATCATTTGTTGACTCAGAAGAAATGGGGGGATTCGCTTCCACGCATCTATGTTTAACGGGATTATTGCGTGACTTTACATCACATCATGGATTAGGTCGAGTGGGTATATCACCATGACCACAGCCTAAAACTTCATTAAACAAAAGAGAAGAGTTATACCAGTCTCTCTGATGAGCTGCTCGTTGATGTTGCAGTGGAAATGGTTCCAGCTGTTCCACCTGATTTCATTTTCAGATAAATATCATCTTCATCGATTATATGTATCGAAATAATTGAGTATCTTTGATATAGAGCAAAGTTCTCGCTCAAACAAGATTGAAACATCGAACTATAGAATAAAAATGTTTCTTTCGATCACAAATGCAGCAAAAAACATTAGATAATAATCGAGGCTGATGAATAGATCAAAGAAAATCAATAAAAGGATTCTGAACACAGAAAGAAGATGAAAAGTTAACAGTACAGTGAATAGATAACGAGGCTTGCATGCAGCCTGTGAAGAAGAAGAAGAAGAAAGGAAACTGCATGGTTGGGAGAAACAATTGAAGGAGTTCCAAAGAGAATGTCTACCCCATGGGAGGAGTTCTGCCGAGGCCATTCCCCAGAACACTTCTCCTTGTCTCCATCGTCGCGCTGCCACCCATCACCGCCGTCGATAGCAAGAAGAAGAAGAGTAGGCGGGATGTCAACGTTGCCTCACCTCCAAGTCTAGCCATCCTCTCCCACCCGAAGCCACCCACTCACTTGAAACTACGCCCACACACGGACTGTTATATAGAGTGTTGATCCCAAAGCCGCATGTATGACTCCAAGAGAGAGAGAGAGAGAGAGAGAGAAGAAAGGCCGTGGGCGAACGAATGTGGGACCCACCTACCTTCGTGCCAATCCTCCACGCACGCACTCCCGTTCTTTAGAAAAAGGCCGCGTCCTTTTACGTGCAGCCTCACGCCGTTGCTTGCACGCTTCTGCCGCCGGCGTTGCGCCACTCCTCCTCGGACCGAACACCAAACACCCTTCGCGCACCAATCGTACGGACAGCACCGTCACGGAGAACACGTGGGAGGACTTGGTTCGCCAACGAACCCTCTTCCTGTCCGAAGACGTTCACGCTCGCAGTCCATGCCCACCCAGGGTATGACTCCTCGGGCCACGACGGGGTGGGGGACGGGTGACGCGGGGCGGGCCGGTGCCGGCCTCGAGGACGCCTAACGACGAAGTGGGCCATTCATGGCGGGTGACAAAAACAGATTGCGTCGGGGCTACGTTGCCGTCCGACGATTTTCATTAGCTGCTCTAAATTCCATTGCAACTTAATGTTAGGGTTTATGCCTGTGAATGTTACAGTTGCGTGGACGTGATCGGCTTAGAGGATTGGCCTTTCTGATGACGACCCATTAGAGGATTAAATAGGAGTTTGACGTTGCTGCGCATTACCATTCCTGCAATTTATTTCGTTGGTTGGGTTGATGAGATGTATAAGGGATTGCTGCATTTAATTGCATCTAGAATTAGCCTTGTTGCTTAGGTCTACTTAAATGCTTTAAGTTTGAGCTTCGATGGCTGTACCTGGAAATGCCTGCTCTGAGCTTTCACTGAATGCTCAGCTGAACAAAGCATGTTTTCAGAGAGTAATAGTTGAAAAGGTTGGTTTGTCTCTTCTTTCACTGCATATGGACTACGGTAACAAAGGTGTTTAAGTTCAAGCAGACCTAAGGAAAAGCTGCAATCAGTTGTAGGAAGACTGTTGATCGATATGGTGTGTGCCACATGGCTACCGATCGATTTCTTGTGCAGATGGATCCTCTCTCAAGAGATAAGGTTCGTCTGCTGGTTGGGTTATTCCTTTGTTAAGATCATCGATCTTATCTGTATGGATTTATATGGCTGCATTCATTGCAGTGGTGGCGAAAAGGACTTGAGGAAAACAAGAACTCTCCAGCTACGTGTCTAGCTATCTCATGCATGGCTTGCTGCAGATGCGTATCGCATCTCTTCAGATCATAATTGTTATTGATTGCTAGATGAACACCTTCGAATAAAGCTCATAGTGCTTGAACATGAGTCCAAATCAAACGGTTTGCCTGACTCATCATGCATATATTAATCTGTGATTCCACTGTCCTCCTCCATTCCTAACAGCAGGTAAAGCAGAAAAGAATAGGAACATAGCTATCTGCTGTTGACCAATGCTTTTGGTTCTGTCTATTTCTATTACAAACGTAGCCTTCATCAACTACCAGCAGGATAAGTAATTTGACCCGTGACATACTTGTTTGAGATGGAGATCATGACACAGGTTTTGAGAAGCATCTTGGAAGAATAGGTCCAACTGTTGCTGTCAGCTTTCTCTCTCATGCTGTAGAAAGAACAGGTTATGCTCTTACTCATCAGCTCCAGTAACAATATGTAAGATTTTAATTAGACAACAGTGAGTACAAACAAGTTGGGCAATCACCAATGGATCATTTGTTTAATAAGGTGAGAAATGACCAGAAAAGAAAATGTGAATACTTGGACTTCATGAATATTATTATGTGCCCTTGAACAGTTTTCCATGAGAATGCCTATATCTTCTTGCCAATGAGTTGAGATAGGACTTGATATATTTTTTGGGTTGACAGAGAGGTTTCCATCATTCTTTACCTTCTTTGCTTGAACTCCAAGCGGATCTGTTCATATCCAGAATGGAGGAATATAACATTTTATATTATATAACCCAAAGATGGGACATATATTGGCAGCCCACCTTGACATTTACTGGAGAAGCAAAACACATGATGATGTGGTCTGATAAGGAAGGAATGGGGCCATTGTTTCTGATCAAAGATGTTAAGAAAGATTTGTCAGCAGCATAAGATAATTCTGAAGTCAAGAAGAAGTGTATAGCCTTATCCAAGAAGGCATTTAAGTCAACCAAGCATTGAGTTGCATATGAGTATTCTCTTTCATTCTAAAAGGATAATGGATTAGGAAATGAAGCACCATATGGATATGATGATATCAAACAGCCACCAAAAGAGACCGCAATGCCACGGAACTTATGCTCAATCTGATGACTAGTCATGGCCGACAGAGTGGACCCAGGTCAGGGCTGATGACGTCGAAACGATCAATCCATTTGACCTCTACAGTCAAATGATGAAATGCAATAAATAATTTATTATGATGTATAAAGAATTTAAAGATACTTGTGTGACATGATCTGTCTTAATTTTATTTTTTTAATTATTAATCTAATATGTTCAAATCGATTTGACTAAAAAAGAGGTTACTAAATTGACGATGAAATTACATAGAAAACTCACAACTTCATCTTCTCGATAGAGTCTATCGGTGTTGAAGATCCCTTCGATGCTTAAATTAGTATATCGACGTCAATGTGAGAGGGTGATCTCGTGTTTAGATTTAATTCTATTAATAAGATCGGTCTAAGTTAAAATCCACGTGTCAGGCTTGGATTGGTGGGAAATATGTGTTGTATCAACCTTAAAACATTATCGATTGAGATCATATATATATACATAAACCGTGCCATAATAGGACAAGCCTTTGGGCCGAGTCCGAGGCCCATACAACTTGAAATCCAATTCCCGGATCGGATTCTTTTCATGTGCTCCGAATCCGACCCGCTGCCTTTTCTCTCTCACACAGCAATTTTCTTGGCCCCAAACGGAGACACTGTTTCCACGCGTTTGCCTGTGCGTGCCGCTGACGTGCCGAGGCCCGATAGAGGAGCAGTCACGCGCGTAATCCTTGCGCGTAAAATATGTCCGTGGTTATTGGTGCAAGTACGCAGGAACTCTGATGGCATCTTTCCGAGCTTAGTTGGCCGAAATTTGACTACTGGTCAAACTGGTGCACTGCATGTCATTCTACACAACAACAATTCTGCAGCTTTTTTTGACGTCCCTATCCCATCTTCTTCCCGTTCAGTCCACAGGCCATCAGAAAGCTTGTGACGGTCTCCAAACTCTTATAACCTAATCATCACCATGATCTTTTTCTCAGACCTCCACTCAAAAGGATCCCCAGCCATCTTATCATATAAACAGTGGAATTCAAGGAATTAACCGCAAGAAGGGGTGTTGAGGAAACATGCGAAAGAAAATAGTATGTTTTGGGCTCAGAAGCTAATCTGCTTTTACTCTTGTTTGAAGGAAACAAGAAAAAGAAGTCTTAGACGTGAAACATCTTTATAGAGCCCCGCACACAGTTCCTATGCCTAAAATATTCCCAGAACGGTGATGCTTGGTGGACCAGTGAGGTGCCCATGGAAACTGGGTAGGGATGTGTGAGCGGGACGCGACATATAGGCTTATCCCAGTCTGCTGTTCTCTGACAGAGCAATGTGAGCCTTTTGACTTAACAGGCCACGAGATACAACTCTTCCATTTGCAATCGCCATCAGCTGACCCTTAATAATTGTTCATATTAGTAAAAGGGAGGAGACAGTGAGAGAGAGAGAGAGAGGAGAGACGAAATTGAACTGAGCTGTACGCCAAGGTAAAAAGGCTGAGCAACAGGACGAGAGAAGTAAGTTTGACACGAACATGGCTTTCCAATGGCTCGAACGATGGAAATGTAAAAGAGAGAAGAAGAGTTGGGAATTGAATGGGTGAGCACATGCTCGGAGGACGAGGAGGGACAGGATCTCTGTCGACGCCCGCATTAAAAGTGGGGAATATTGGGTCCCCGAGGCAGGGCAAAACCCGAAAAGGTGATCCCAGCAACCTCCGCCAGTCGTTCGATCAATTGCTCCGAGGCTGTGACAAGATTAGCTTGCTCTGTGGCGGGGCTCAACATTCCACTTGCACCTCTGCTACTGCTGCTATCCCCATGACCCATGGCCTCAGCCTGTCTCACAGCGACCTATGGATCAACGTTCCACCGGTGTTGTCGACAACTACTTCATCGAATTCTTCTGTAGATCTTTAAGGTGTAAACAGGTTTCCATTTGGAAAAATATTATTGTTGATATTAAACATAGCACCAAAGACAATATTGCCATCTCCCACCACATTCCAAACGAAGGAACAAAAACATCTCATCCATCCATATATATCCATCAGTTAATGGATGGAGTCTGGCTCTGTCCCATCTGATGCTCCAAAGCTTTGTTGCATAAGGCAACATTGCGAAAGCAAGGGCTGAAACAGAGCCAAAGTAGAGAGAGAAAGCAGCGTCTCCACCGTCCTCTTCTGTCCTGTATAGCTTCACTTTCCACTATACCTTCGACACTTGCGCAACAAGCCTCGCTGTCTCACCTGCCCCCTCTCTCTTCTTAGAGTAGGGTAGCTTAGAGTAAGACAACTCCTCTCAGGCTCGGGCTTGTCTTGCATCCTCCCCAGGGTTAAAAGGTCTTGCGCCGTTGGCATTCTGTGGTGAGGTGGCGGTGAAGATGGCTGTGGCCGTCGGAGTGGTGGCAGTTCTGGGAGAGGCCGGAGCGGTACTGGGTGCGCGAAAGAGGAGGTTCAAGAGCCTCTACTGGAAGCTCAGGGCGGAGATAAGGAGGCAGCTGGGCAAAGGAAGGGAGAGCAAGCAGCGTTTCAGCTTCCACTACGACCCCTTCAGCTATGCGCTCAACTTCGACGATGGCTGCTCCGGCTTCCTCTCTCTGTAGCTTCCACTTCCTCTGTCCCTTTCGGGGAGAGTACAGGGGAATGCTTTCCTGTGACGATGGTGGGGAGGTTGGTTTCATTTTGAGGGACTGTTTCTTGTTCTATGTAGCTGGGTTTTGGGAGGGAAGGAAAACAGAGCTTGGTGCAGCAGAAGAGTGATCCATGGGTGCTATGTTCTATGTAGCTGCTTCTCTTTATGAATGCTTCTTGTAATCGGTTCCAGTTGCTCGCACCGCATCTTCTTCGGAAGCATAGTAGATAGCAGACATGCCCTCCTCCTCATTTTTTTCTCTTTAGACTTGGACCTCTTCTTGCCTTCCTCCTCATGTTTTGCTCGTTGACTTGGAACTCTTCTTGATAGATCATGTCTGCTATGCTGCTCCAGCTGCAGCAAGCTACTAATTGCAGCTAGCAACTAAATTTGGCTTTACTGTTGCTGTCTCTGCTACTGACGGTGTGTTTGCAGCAGGAGCAACAGGAGGATGGCAGAAGGCCATTATAGCTCCTTTGATTGAATCATTGTGCTGCCTCTGCATGCTCTTTGTATGTAAATCGTATCGAATCAGCTTACAACATTCGCTGACCCTCTTGGATTTGGATTAAGGATAAGGAACCGAAGCTTGATTGCAGAGTAATGGCAGTGAACCTTTTGATACCAGCTCGAATATCTCAATTTAATATGAACTCATGCAGTTGAAAATTTGCAGATAATTAAAATGGTAGAAGAAAAATACTAAATGACAAATCCATTTATTTATATTGCGCAGAAGCAGGTGGAAACTTTCTTTGTAGGACTTGTAGTTAAAGCAAACCAAGTTTACGCTTCACCGTAAACACAAACATGAAACGAGCGTACGAGCCACTCGATCAATCGTCAGATGTTGCAGTAGTCTTCGCGCCGGGATTCCCCCTGCTCTGTAGGAGCACCTCAGGTGGGGTCATCAACTCCTTCACGGCATCAAGCTCCACGAAGGCCTCCATGGAAGAGCACAAGAGCGGCGTCTCCTCCCTCTTCGCCAATTTCACGCCCGCTACAGCTTCGATAAACTTGATCCACGTGTAGCTCGAACCCATCACCACGTCGAGGAGTCCGGGGTTGTCTCCGTTGATGAACGGACCTCCAGTCCACAGCTCCTCTCGGATGCCGTCCTCCATGGTCTGCAGATACCCTCCGAACTCGTCCGCTGCCGTCTTCTGCTCATCGCCTTTCAAGGTTACGATGGTATGCATAATTGGCACAACCTGCACTTAGACTCTATGAGCTTGAACAGGCAGAGTATTCTGGGATTGGGGTAAGAAAACAGACATGGAAGAGGGGGCAGTAACCTTTTTGTTGACGAAATCTACCCAAAATCGGACCTTGGCTCGCTTGTAAGGGTCTTCCGGGAGATGGGGAGGGTCCTTCCACACATCATCGATGTGCTGCAGGATGATTTGCGACTCAGCTATGGGCTTACCATCCACCACAAGAACCGGCACCTGCTTGTGCACGGGGTTGAGCTTGAGAAGCGCCTCGCTCTTGTTCTTGCGGTCCTCCTCCACGTACTCGTACGCCACGCCCTTCAGCCTGAGGGCGCATTCCACCATGGTGGTGTGGCCATTGAACGAGGTCCCGTACAGCTTGACGCCCTTGCTCTTCTGATCCGCCATGGACGCTGCTTGCTTTCCCCAACTCGATCGCCAAAGTCTCTGTATCTGTATGACCTTATAGTAACAATCACCAGTGTGCTTATAGTATTCCCACTATCAACCCCACGGAGAATATTACACAGATCCTCGAAAAGTATGCGTGCACCGAGAAGCTTTTCCAAGCAGATACCGAATCACTTGGAACGAGAAGACCGACTCCAAGGTTTTCTCCTCGGCGGCATGGCATGTAGGACATGACTATGTCATATCATTGTAGCTCATCACGTGGCATGTAGGGCTGTTCAATGTGTCATACATACCATGGCATGTAGTCCAGTCATGACATGTAAGACTCATAGTGGGAAACTCATCGGCTTGTCTTCTTAGATCTTCTTATAATCAATCTCGAATCAAATCGAACTCATAAAGATATCACAAATAAAACTAATGGTGGCATGGCATCTAAGACTGTTCGATGTGTTCATACCATTGCGTCTGTCCTACTTGAAGTTTAAAATAAGAGATCAAAACAAATGGACACAAATGCACTAAAACAATGTTAAATATATGTTAGAGGGTGACGGGTGCATGGGAAGTCCGAGATGACCAGCTCTCTTCTAGAAGATTTGACATGAAGCATTTGCTTGGAACAGGACGATGAAAAAGACTACAAGGCGTCGGTCAGACGGGGGAATCCACAAGACAAATTCCACCACTCTCCCTCTCCCTTGAATCAGCCGTTGCATCACAAAAATCAAGGACTAAATAATTTGACATGATGTTGTAGGCGTTAGAAAATTAGTCTCGAAAAGAAAAGTCAAACTAAGTAAAGTAATATTGATTTGAAAATTTATTGGGCTGTACGCGTCTTTCAAAGTGGTCAAACAGTATATTTTTTTTTAAAAAAAATATTAATTAAAAAAAACTGTTTGCATTCATATAGATTTAAACTAAATAAAAAAATAGTTTAACTTAAATTAATTTTTTACTATATATTTTACATCTATGTTTCACATTTATCAATCGATCCGACCTATATTGTCTGATTTTTCATCTTTGATGGATTATTATGATAGTATACTTCATAATATCCAAGCATCGACGTGTCCTTTGGTAAGGAGGGTTCTATGATTTACAATTCCAACTTCTAGATTTTCAAGACTATAAAGCAACCAATATTGTTTGTGATCTTTAAAGTATGTCTTGATTTTTATAAAAATATTTACTAAATTGATATATAGTTAGATTCTAGGTTGCATTAATGTTTACTATTTTGAGCAAAACAACTTGTTATTTTACTATCAATTTTTTGAGATTTTTTTTAAAAGTAAAACTTTTTTCCAAAATAATGTTATATTTGACTTATTTATTTTATTTTTAATAAATTATAATTTTATCCATTTAATATTTTTTCACATTTAAGCTTTTTAAAGAGGTCCATAATATATGTAAAATAAATTCCTAATATATGATGCATTATTATTGAGAAAATTTTAAAAATAATGTATTGCATAGATGCACGATTCAAAATGATATCATTTTTTTAGAAAAACCCTGAATATAACACTTATGAAATATGCCACTGATTTTTTTTTATTTTATGTTTTATACTTTTTCTATTCTTTAGCATCTGAATATTATGTCATTTTTTTCTTTTCCTTGTCTTTTGTATTTCAAACAAATTATTATACATCAATGCAATTTTTTTTTTCATATTGGGGCTTCTAAATAGGTCAACAATATATATATATATATATATATATATATATATATATATATATATATATATATATATATATATATATATATATATATATATAATTTTCCAAATAGGTGATTCACTATTGTTGAGAAAAAATCAAAAATAGTGCATCCCATAGATGGACGACTCAAAATGTCATTAAATTTTTAGGAAACCTCTAACACTTATGGACATATGTCACTGGTTTTCTCTTTTTTAATTTTTTGTTAATATTCTTGTGGATTTTTAAGAATATAAACAATATGTCATTTTTAATTTTCTTCTTATTTTTGTATTATTGATAAATTATAATGCACCCATGCAATATTTTTTACATTTAAGCTTCTAAATAGGTCAACAATATACTAGAAAAATTAGATTAGAAATTTTTTTTAAAAGGTGATGCATTATTTTTTAGGAAAATAATAAATAGTGCATTACTTAAATGTACTATTTAAAATGATCTAATTTTTTTAAAAATATTGAATAGGATATTTATGGAGATATGTCACTTTTTTTTTCTATATTAGAAATATTTTAGTAATTTTATGGATTTTTGAACATTGTGTCATTTCTTTAATTTTCCCTTTGTTTTTTTAATAAATTATAATGTAGGTATATATATTTTTTTTCCACATTTGAGCTTCTAAATAGATAAACAATATACGTTGAAAATTTGCTCAAAAAAATCCTAATAGGTGATACACTATTTTTGGGGAAAATAAAAAATAGTACATCAAATAGATGCACTATTTAAAATGATCTGAAAGTTTAAAAAAGTATTGAATAGAATATTTTTGGACATATATCACCAGTTTTCTATTTTATTGAATTTTTAGTATTTTATAATTTTTTTAGCATCTAAATAGTGTATTTTTTATTTTCTCATTTTTTTATATTCTAACAAATTATAATGCATCCATATAATGTTTTTTTTTAATTTGAGCTTTTAGATAGGTCAATAATATATGTAGAAAATCTGGTCTAGTAATTTTTTTTTCAAATAGATGATGCAATTTTTTTAGGAAAAATAAAAAATAGTGCATCACATAGATGTACTATTTAAAATTATCTCAATTTTTTTAAAAAAAATTGAATAGGCCACTTAGGGACATATATCACTGATTTTCTATTTTTGAAATTTTGTGAGATTTTTTTTTTTTTAGCATCTGAACAATGTGTTTTTTTTTATTTTTTTGTAATGCTAATAAATTATAGTGTTTCCATGCAATATTTTTTTTTATATTTGAGCTTCTAAATATGTTAAGAATATATGTAGAAAGTTTGGAAAAAAAATCCTAATAGCTAATACACTATTTTGAGGACTAATAAAAATAGTGCATTGCATAAATACACTATTCAAAATGATTTGAAATTTTTAGGTAAGCTTCGAATCAAATACTTATGGATATATATGTCACTAATTTTCTATTTTAATTTTTTTGGTATTTTTATGAATTTTTAAGCATCGAAACAATGTGTCATTTTTTATTCTTTTTTTATTTATAATAAATTATAATATATCCATGCACTTTGAGAATCTAAATAAGTCAACAATATTAAAATGACGCATCTTCACATATATTTTATATCACAAGAGAAGGAATTATCTTCTAAATGAGATAGTAATTTTAATTTGACTATCGTCCTCAATAACAATAAGAATAATAATAAAAAAAATTAATATTATTAAGTTTTTATTTGGAAAGTTCTGATGAGAGAGAGACTCTCCTCCATTTTCTTTATGGATTTTTCTTATTTTGATATTATTTCTCTCAAACTTCCAACACTCTGGTAAAGATAATTACAATGTTCCTTGTGGTGCCTTTGAACCTCTATCCTTACTATCTCACTCTCCTTCTCCATCACCATATTATAATTCTCTGATTGAATAAATGAATTTTTTTTAATCGGATATATAAAATAATAAAATTAACAAGGAAACCTAAAAAAGCTACATGATATGGGAATCTCATACCACCATAATATAAGAGTTTTCCATTAATCAGATGTGACAGGGTCCATAATAATATTTTTATTTTGATTTCATATCTTTGTTACCTTAATTTTATTAACAAAGAACTGATTTGTTTTTTTTTTTAAAGCACAAAACGAACAACTTTGATAGATTGGTGGAATCATCCTTTGATTTGATGTGAGATGGTGAACGCCATCACATCGACGGGAGACAAGTATGCTCCCTACACGTGCAGTATTTAGTGGTGGGTGGGACCCATGAAATATTTCAATTGTTGAGTCCTATTTCAATCATTTTACTCCTTGTTGATCGGTAACCCCGTCTAATGTTTTTCTATCCGTTGTCATCCTATCGTAGTATTTCGATCCTTATACTTTTAAAAATTACATTGAGATATTATATTAATCATGTTGATTCAATAAATTTTTTTTATTTCTGACCCAATATAAGGATTTCAATAATTTACTTTTGTAGATATAGAAACCCTAATATAATTCTTATAAGAGTATAGATCGAGAAGCTAAAGATAGTTAGAGGTAATATGTAATTAACCCTCCGCGAGATCTATCTCTTCGACACAACTCAACCCATGTTTATTTTTCATTTTCTTCCACACCTTTTTTTTTTTTTTTTTTTTCTATTAGACCTCTAAAAGGGAAATGGATAAAAATTCATTTTGTCAGGAATACATGTAAGAAAAAGTCTAGTGGTAACCCACCATTAGCTAATTTAATTTTATTTAATGATTTCATCATTATAAAAAGTTAAATATCATAATAATAGAAATATATATATCCTAATGAGACAGAATCTATAACTTATTATCCTTTTGCACAGCAGGAAAAGAGTCACTCATGTTGATAGAGAGATTCATTCTCCTATGTTTGAGGGTAACCTATGATTCATGGGAGTGTGGCACAAAGAGTTTGAGAATGCCAATCCACCATACGCGGGGGCTCAAACAAAGCATGCAAGCCTCCACCATCAACGAACGAGCACAACCTATTGCCCTAACCGAAGACAATGCATCCTTTATTGATATATAGATGTATGATAGTAGATGTATTCACGTACCGAAGCTCATGCCCTCTTGAACTCGAACGGGAATGGCGTGTCATCCCTGATACCGAGCCACTGTCTTCCACCTTGTTCGTAGACACCCAGAGATCCACACACAGGTCTGCAATAATCACACACCGTCGGGCAAAACACCAGCTTATAGACTCCTTGGTAGCTCTCTATCTTGAACCAGTTGCTCAGCGTCTCTTTTCCCGGGTTCCCGGCAACTCCTCCGATCACCACGTAGTACCGCCCCTCCCCCTCGTCAAGCTCCAGCTTCCACACCGTCGATTGCACGCATGTGGTGAACGCCGAGAAGATGACGTTCGTGTCCGTCGATAACTCCACGGTGTCGTCGCCGTCGTCTTCGGGCGAGAACTGCAGCGGCAGGCCGTTGTCGGCGGGCAAGCTCGCCAAGGCCACACTTCGAGGGCAGGAGCCGTTCCGGCCGGCTAGGGTTAGTCCGCCGCCGATGTCAGTGACGGCGGGCCGGATGTAGTAATCCACGCCGCGCTGTAGCACGTTGCCATCCGTGTCACGGACCGGCTCGTCCGCAGATGCCGGAAGTGCGAGGGCGGAGAAGACAAGGAAGATAGCAGAGAGGACGAATCGAGTCGGCTTCATGGCTGATGGTGGCGGGAGAGATGAGAGGAAGCTGATCCATGCAGGCAGTATTTATACTACGATAAGTAGGTGTTAAAGGTGAGCAGAGTTCACAAGAAACCAGGATTCTGTAAACAACATTTTGTGTTCTAGAAAGCAAAATGCAAGTTGGACACCATCAGAGATTGCCGAATTGCAGGAAGCTGATGAAGAACACAGCTTTGAATTAGATGTAGATAGAAAAGTATTTGTCGTACTCACCAAGCAATCTATAACAAGAACTTTATTAGACGTGGATTTTAAGCCAGGTGGAAGCTCATTACTTTATCCAAATATCATCATCCTTCTTTTCCATTACAGCGTTTGTGTTTCCACACTTAATTGTCACTCTAATCACCATTGACGTATGTAAGACATGGTCGAAGAGCAGAGAGAGAAGGCTGTGAGAACCTTCATCACAAGATAAAAGTAGATGAAGAGGAGAACTAGTCATCTGTTGCTTCCAGAGGCACGTAACTGTGTGCTTAATTTATGGCTCATGCATGACTTTTGAAGGTTTACTGGTCAACTAAGTTGAATTCGATCACTTATAGATTGGCCAGCTTCTATCCATGCTTATCCTCATCTACAATGCTATGATCAAAGAAGTCTGTTCACAGTTCTCTTCATTTGGTCTGCTGAGAACCACCGATCCACCAGCTGTCTTTATGGGAACCTATTTGATTGGTTTATTGAGCTTATGCTCAAATCTGAGGGTTTACTGATTACAGCTACATGTTGGATATGGCCACATCCTTTCTTTCCAAGATTTGACTATCATCTTTTGTTTGCTTTAATTTATCCATGTACAGTGTGTTTGGTTTCTTGATTGGACACTTTTCTTTCATAAAACCCATTGGTCTTGAAGACTATTATCTTCTTGTGAGTTTTGGAACAGTTGTCGAACCTGCTTTGTTTTTGGTCCCAATGATTTATTGTCACAAAATTATCTGTTTCAATTGCCACAATGTGCCGTAATTTTCTTACACTACCTTTTGGTTTTATAGTTGAAGCTGTGAAATATGTTGCATGCTGTTGATTATAATCTTTAGATGAGTGTGTGATTTGAACCATAATGTCATAAGACAAATAAACTGATCTTTGTCTGTGTAGACACCTCTCTAACATATCATCACCAAATGGAAGGAAGAAAACTACCACTACAATATCATAAGAATTGGTAGTAGTAGGCATTGTTGAGAGAGAGATAGTACATCATCTTTCAAGTGGAAAAATCTACAAAGCAGATGCTCAATACCAGTTGACACATCATATGTATATGACTCTACATGAACATGATGCTTTGTGACCATATACAACTGATACACCAAAGTACCTCAACGCTATTACCTTCTTTACCCGTCAGACTCTTTGTTACTGTGCAGGGATGCACAACAGAATTCTCTTCTTCCAACATAAATACAAAAATCACAAAGGCCAATGGAACAGCAAATATAATAAATTTTATCGCCTTTCAAATTATCCTGGCACTGTTCAATCTCACCCACCATTTCCTCTTCCCCTTGTCCGAACCCGCATCATCGGTGCCGAGCTTGTTTATGATCACCTTGGTCTCACGCAACCGAGAGCTGAAGTCCTTTTTCCACAGTTCAAAGTTCTGCTTCAGTCTCCTCAGCTCTTTGTCAGGATTCAGGCTGGCCTCCGACTGACCAGACTTCACCTCCACCAGAAACTTCGCATCATCAGCAAACACTTGCGTCCGCTGGTCGAATTCTTCCGCCAGGCGGCTGATAACGCTCAGCCCAGCACTCATTTCTCTGTCAAGCACTCGCGAAACCAATCGTGGCGTTCCATTCTCCTCCCGCCCTTTGGTCCTAACGTGTTCTGCGCTGCCCCAGCTATGGTCAACCGAGGCATCAGAACTCCGTTCAACATCATCGATAGCAAGGCTTTTCTTTGCGACGGAGAGGCTAGACTGCAAGGACATCATTTGCTTCTGCCACACTTCCTCCATAGACCTCATCTTCTGCTCGTACTCTGACCATCGGCTCTCGTACTGTTGGAGTCTCTGGTGGAGTATGTCATTTTCTTCTTCCTTATCTCTCAGAGCAGCCTCAGCTTTTAGGATCCTCCTTTGTAATTCTGCAAGGACAGTGGCCTTCACTGAAACCTGTTCTGATTCTCCACCCTGAAAATATATACAGATGTACCTTCAGAGAGCAGAACAACAAAACAGAACAACAGAAAAATCGAGTTGCTTATGAAAATTTTCAAGTATCATCTTGACAGGTACTTGAGAAATATAATGTCGAGGATGAACACGAAACAAACATGTCCTTGTATATTTAACCTCAAAGGACATAAATGAAAATTAAATAAACATGAAAAAAAATATACTGCAGCACAACATGGAATTGCAACAGATAACTGCAAGTCATGCAGGTTCCGGTCTTCAGACCACCTCTATGGTCACATGGTGATTGTGTGGAGAACCAATGTGATCCACATTCTCCCAGTCATACCTTAACTGCGTCAAGCACATCATATATGAGGAAACAAAAATGTGTGCAATAATTTATATGTGTTGTGTTCAGGGTCTGCCGTACCGAGCTGTACCGCCCAGTACGGGCGGTACGTACCGGTCCGACAGATTGTCGGTACGTGGACCGCCTGTTACCGGTCCGAGTGCACTCGGCACACCTGAGTGTACTGCTCGGTACACCTGGGTGTACCACTCGGTATACCATACCGTACCATACCGAGCCCAGGTCGAAATATCGGTACGGTACGGTATTGCGAACCTTGGTTGTGTTACAACATGACTCAGCAATTGGACAAATAGGTCATAATTTCATGCATCAAAATATCTGTGGCCCTCCACAAATGGCAAAACAACTGGAACTTAGAAGTTGATCCAAATGCACAACTTCTGATCAGAACTAATTTCTTATGGTTGACAAGATTGGTCATTTCTTTAAACTCTCTATGAAAAAAAAAAAACTAGTCATGTATTATATTCCAACCCTTTGGAAACCAGAGGCCTACAGTTGACAAATCTACTGGTGCTACTATTAATAATCTAAATAAACCTCCATCTAAATCGACAGTGTCGATAGGGATTCTTTCAGATAAATTTGATTCCAGTAATCAACTGGAGTATAAGAAAGGGCTTAATATTAGAAAAATGCAGTATAGATTGTTACGCTGGAGCAGAATTAAACAAGTGTCAGTGAATTACCTTTGTTACCCCAATATACTCGGTTGCATTGAGCAAAGCAATGTTTCCAGAACACCTCCTAACAAGCCACCCACGAATAACTGTTAAATAAATGTACGATCAGTACACAATAGAATATTCCAGAAACAAGAATTCCCAATCAAACCCAAGATGTGAACAAATGTACCAGATTGGATTACTATCGAAGCATTACGGACACTGACAAAGTCTCTCCGAACAGATCTACATCTCATATTTCTCTGCAAAACAATTGCAGCTCTGTGCCTCTGAAGCAAAACTACGTATGTCTGTCTCGTCTTCTCACCCCGAATGACTATAAGATGATACAAAGACGTAATTGTCAGATTTTATTGCTTGTTAACCCTATCAAAAATATCTTCACCAAGTTAAATATAACAGTCTAGTTTCTTGCAAGAAGAATCGCTCCTTATAATAAAAGGGAGAAGAAATTACATGATTGCAATGCAACAATTCCTTTTTTACGCTCTTTCACATAACGACGAGCTTGATGGCCTCTAAAACAGCTTTGAACCCTTAAAATGCCATGAAGAGTACGATTTCTTGTATCTTCAAGTGCACCAATCTATGCACAATACCACAACAAGAAAGTCAAAAAGAAATGAACAGAATCTGTAGACAAAAAAAAGTTAAGCTTCATTTTTTTTCGCTTTTAATCAACATTAACTATAAATGTCCTGTATTCCTTCCATACAGGATTTGATATGAAGGGTGTTAAATTGCATGAAACTGACTAGTTCATAGTAAGTTTAGAATGGAAAATAGACAATAGAGAAGGGAAGGAACAAATTTTGGTACATGCCAAACCCGATAGAAAAGCAAAAGTAAATGTTTAAAACAGTTCAGAATAAAGGAACATTGAGTAGGATAAAATGAAACAAGCAATTTGCATCATTCAACTCCACACATATAAATCAAGGTTCACCATACCGCGGCATACCAATCGGTACACACAGCACATATCAGTTCGACAAGAGACCGGTATGGGCGATACATACCAGTTTGTCGATACGCCCTATCATACCATGTGTTAATACGTTGGTATGGTTAGGTACATACCATACCGATGGCCGATCAGTACACCAGTATAGATCGGTAAGACGAATCATGATATAAATATTAGGCTTTCCTCTCACCTGTCCAGTTCGGAAGAACAATTTTGTGTAACCCACTTGATACATCTCCGGAAGAATGTTAAACTGTTGAAGTATTGCAACTGAGACACTTAATGGATCTCGAGATGCAACATTCTCAAGAAGAAGAAAACCATACCTGATAGAGTTAAGAAGTTAAAATAATAAATAAATAAAAGGATCATGCAGCACATGAAATGCAGAAAATGAAATATCGTTTTACCTCCTAGCAAATTTTTGGTGAGACATTCTCGTAGGATAACCAGATCTTGATATACGAACCACTTCTAGCACTCCACAGCACCTAAGCTGCTGCAATACAAGTCCTTGTTCATATGTTTCAGGAAGTTGTGAGTTGTTTGGTTTAATGCAGCGTATGAAATGAGGTGTTGTATTCCCAAGTCTTTGCATCAGTTGAAATAATTGCCCCTGAACAAAAAAGAGAAAAGAAGAATAATGTAGAGTAAAACAAAACCATCTGAAAGGAAAAATATTAAAATACATCCATAAAAACAGAAGGCAAAAGAAAGTTCATTAAAAGACATATATAAAATGTTTATGGTAAAAGGGTGCAAAAATACATTCGAACTCAACCACAAAACTTAGCACAATGATGTATCAAGAGAATATGTCATATTTCAGAAAATGGAATTTTAAAGATATTGCATCAATTATAAAGCCTTCAGAGGGACTTTAGAAAAGATGTCAACACATGGGGGAAATTTAGAAGAAAATTGCAAAAAATGTCTTGTCTGGAGCTATGCATAAAGCACGTGTCGCATGCACAAACCATGATGCCTGACCACTACGTGCCAAATCGAGTCAGTGGGCCACAAAACGAAGCAATTAGCATGCCATTAGAGAAAGACCACTTACAATTATAGGCACAAGACTCAAAAAGATAATCATAACTTAGAACCACTACTCAACCAACACCTGAGATAGTATGCTTCTATGCCAGATTAATGAAAAGAAAAAAAAATCCCAGTGTCTTCCTAGAAATAGCACCCTCAAAATCAACATGAAACTATGCTATTATCAAAAGAAGTCAAACAGGCTACTCTTAATTGGCAAGCCAAAGAAAGAGCTCCTCCATCAAAAGGTATATGATGTAACATTGTGTGAGACTTGATTGTTTCTTTTTGAAGGAGGAAACCTACGTTATGGCCTTTATCAGATCCACTTATTTAGGCATCAGCCAACAAAAACAAAAATGACAGCAAGGGTGAAGCTTCATTGAGAAAGGTGGAACACATGACCACCCACAATGTCAATGATCTTCCACTACCCCTGAGGCCTGCATGCCATGGACCCAACCTCATGTGTAATGCTTATTTAGGCACCATCGTCTACTTGAATATCAATAAACCTTTTGCAGCTTTAGTCACCATTGCACCACCTGTGGGCCCCATCAGTGTTGATAAACAAGAACCAAACTTCACTCCTCAAGCTGATGAGCTGTGTTTCAGGTATAAGATCATAGAATCATGATCTCTTCTTTTCATGAAGAGTTGGAACAGAAAAAAAATAAAGAAATTTCTTGTTTCAGTCAAATTACACACAAAACATGTCAGAAAATTAAAAAAAAAAGATCATGAGAGAGAATTTTTCAATAAAAAGATCAGGCTTTTGTATTCACTAGAAAAAAAGCTCTACCGTTTCCACGTGAAATACCCTTGCCAAGAGACTCAATCCTTAATTTGTCTCATGCTGCTGCACTTCTGAATCACATATCCAATGTCCCTGACTTTGTCTCCAACTCAACACCTTTGTGTTTGTGTCTTCAACTCAGGATCATAAACCTCACTATCACCTCATCTTCCTAGAATGAGTCTTCTTTCACAAACATATTTTCATAATTATTTATACATATTATATTTTATACCTTACAATTAGTTTCAGAAGCACATTTCATATTAAAAACTTTAGGCCTTTATGTTAAATTATAATACTATAAACTAGTTGTTATTTATATATTAAGTCCAATTTAGACTCAATCACTTAGTATCATTCAACAGGGTCATTGAAATCCCTGACTATCAACAGGAAAGATGTCTACCATTGATCCTTTTTCAAAAACAAATAAAAAATTTGGATGTATAGATTACAAGTTTGTATTACCAGTTTAAACATTTTGAAAGATAACTTTTGGCACCCTTGGCATGAAATTTTGGCTTTGGAACTGGATGACAAGAAGTTTCTAAAATGTTCCCAAGTTAGGCATGTAATGCTGCTTTAAATAGGATGCAATGATCATGTCTTACATACTATTCGACAGATTATGAATCCTTAATGTGTTGAAGAATTAAAAAATTAAGATACATGATGAACAAGCTACAATTTTGTTTTAACAATATGTTTACAAGTCAAGATGGCAGGTTACTTTGATCTCCTGTGAAAGATTTGGATTCAAACTTGGTTCCTGAAATCTTAGTGGCAAGGTTAGTGTTCCTTAAGGTCAGTACCAGAACTAAATAATCTTAAATATCAGTCCTCATTATGTTAGAATTAAAAGCACATCTCACATAACGCATAAGAATCTGATAATAATTTAATGATAAAAAATTGGTTTAGAAAACCAAAATAATTAACAAAATGAATTTCAGCAAAAATTAGGGCTCTTCACAGTGCATTTAATTGCAAAAGAAGGTAGAACATCATCTTTAATGTAGCATAAAATGCAATAAAATGGATCAAAATGGCCCCAAAAAACTATCATTTCTGGAGAGGGATCAAATCATCAAACAGATTAACATGCAAGTTCAAATTACAAAAAATTGCTCCAGATGATATAATATAACCTCACTATTATTTCTACATGAAAAAGTTGCAGTCTGAGATCTGCCATTGTAAGAAAATTTGAAACTAGAAAAACATTATAAGCAGATATATTATTTGGAGAGTAATTTCAAACAACCTAAGCAATAACAATAATTTCATCTCATTTAAAAGAAAAGGTTGGCCAAAGAGATTGGCTGAATAAGCGCCTTAGGTAGGTATTCAGAAGATGTTGCCTTTACTTATTTATGTTTGTCAGACATAATGTTCTCTTATTGTCAATGTGGAAGACACTATCCATATGGCAAACACCTACTCAATTCGCTACTGTCCATATGGACAACACCTTGAAGGGAATCAAGCTCTGGACACCTTATTCCCGTTCGTGCGCTCTTTGCTTTAATCTGGATTTTATAAACAACTGATGGATTAATATAAAAAGACTGAGAAACTGATTTTTGACCATAATAAGGTGGTGACACAGGTCGCAAACAGTTTTAGCCATCACATACTACTATAGTCAGTGCCAGCTCCAATGAGTTTGTCATATAACCTTTTATTAGCTATGCTGGTTCTTTTGTTTCAAAAGAAAACCAAATAGTTAACTATCTCCTACCACTGCACAACATGAAAATTTTGTATTCAAGAATAAGATCTTTACCTTAAACTTTGAAGCAACACTTAACTTTTGGGAATCTGCACCACCAGATCTATATGGATTCGATGCTGCATTTTCGGATTGAAAAAGCATTTTGGAAGCAAAGGCTTGAGGAAGATGGCATGTACAAGAAGCAAGAAGCTGGATAGAATCCATGTGTAATAGATCCCTGTTCTTCTCCAAAAACCCAGTTGTGTCATAGACCACCTAAATAAATTATGCACCATCAGAAAGTTTTGAACAAAGTACCAAAGAATGTCAAATAAAAAGATAAATAAAGTTTAAATAGCAACCTCCCCTGCATAGTGATGTACTGTAAAGGCTTTGCCTCTCTCTCCTCTAAAGCAAGGACTAGAATTAAGATGTTGCTTAAGTTTATTCGCAAATGTAAGATCAGTTCCATTTGGGAAAGTGGACTCCTCATCCAAAAGAGATAACAACCCGAGTGGTTTCTGCAACAAGTAGAATTATCTTAAAATGAAAAATATTCAATGGTCTTATTAAGTGTTTGAAATAAAGATGGCAAGCAAAGATAGTTGAACTCCTGATGCAACAAGCACAGTCACATATTGTCATGGCTCATGATTGTATAATCTAACTTGATATTTCTAACATGACCCTTAGGACAACAAATAGAACATGTGAAAATATGTTATAGGCCTTCTAAACTTAGAATGCAATATCTAACATAATATTTCTAACATGACCCTTAGGACAACTAATAGAACATGTGACAAAATATATTATAGGCCTTTTAAACTTAGAATGCAATACTAATAATTATCATGTTTCAAAAATCACACAAGAGATAAAATTCAAATGAGATGGATACTTCTAAAGCATATCAAATTATGACACTGTCCTACCAAAATATTGTTTATTGTAACTAATAAGATAGAAGCTCAGAGAACAATTGTTATTTTATCTCAAGTCATGTTGAAGATCTGTACTGCATTCCCAAGGATAAGATCATTCGTAGTTAAAATCAATCAACTATCTGCTTACAATAAGAAATTACAAAGACAATAATGATCAAATTATGACCAAAACCAACGAAGAGGTTCTCTTTGATATTTAAGCTCTTCATATAAAATTATAAAAGCCCCTCATATCTTTGCCTATTGCATTCTCAAGTATGACCTAAATTATAATCAAACAACTAGAGTGCATGAAGATATACAATCACAAACATAATGATAAAGTGAAAACCAGATTCAAAAAGAGGGTGTTTTTTTTATATTTGAGATCTTTAAATTACATAATAATAGCCCATCAAATATGTGATATATCCAATTTGATTCCATCATTCTTTATATTTGCATGTCAAATGTAAAATCTAGGATTGGTTTGTACTCGACACATTTGTATCTTGTTTCTACTAAATATCCTGCTCTGCCAGAAAGCATACAGAAACAGCATAGAAGAACAGTTCTCTAAACCCCTTTAGCCCTTGAATCTTTATGAATTACCTATCATACATCTATGATTACTGCAAGTGGGTGAAAAGTTTGAACCCTCCATTTTCTAATAATTAATTTACCTCCATTTCATCTATAAAATAATAAAAAAAAGATGAAAGAAAATCTTCTTAATAGGAAGGCTACCACAGTAATTCTACTTCCATGGTTTCCTTGACCATATTATGACTGTCATAATTCACAGAAAGACAGTGATGGTTCAAACAGAAATGGAACTTACTTTGATATCTATTAGTAGTGACAGAATAATAAATATATAGAGAGACTTAAGGAAGACAAGAAATAACACATACTTTCTCAAAAAGATTTAAGCAGTCTTGATTATCCTCGAAGTCCACTTTTGCCCAGTCTATGCCATCTTGAATATATTCCTGGTAAAGAAATCATAAAAATATGGACATACACAAGGACCAAGAACCTTAAACCCAATGCAAAAAAAGGGTAATAATATTAAATTTGTCAATGAAATTAATAATAGTTGAAAAAATAACAAAGCAAGCACTCGAGAAATATAGAACACATAAGAAATTTTAAATTAAATTTCAAAATGCAAAACTTGTTATGCCTGGCACGTAGTATGATCAGAATTTGCCAATGAAATGTACAGAGCCAGTAAGGTGGCAAAAAGGCCTTGGCACTAGGTTAAAATTGATGCCCAACTATAACATGAGTCGCAAATCAGAATGTGCATAACATGATGAACATCTTATGCCACTTGCAGCTTCATTCTATCTGCTTCATCAGTATCAGCGAGCTAAAAATTTAAAATATTAATGGGGTAACACTTTACATGAACTTATTACAAAACATGATATTAGCATATATCACATAAGCGAAAACAAAACATAGATTTTTCATAATATATCATTGTTTAATTGGAGATAAGTTTTGTTTAAATCATGCAATTAGAAGAATCATATTGGACATGATCCAGTCTGGATACCAAGACAGCAGGTCACCTTACTTTAATTCAGGAAGTCAACTTTTTTTCTCTCAGAGTATGTGGGAGAGGAGAACTACCAAGTTTGAAGCATTTCAACAAACTCTTCATGTAGAACGTGCAAGGTAGTACAATAAAATATCCTTTGTGGTTCATCAGCTTCATCTGAAATGCCACATGATGACTGTGGCAGAGTGACAGCCTTCAACTATAATTAAATTGACACCCACATGTTAAATATGTAGAGAATACACTAAAGTTGCCTCTCAAGGTATAGCATTTGACTCGAACTCCAACATAATAGAGGTTATGTGATAGGCATAACAAGGAAAAGGATTTCATAATTTAAAAGGTTGACAACAAATCCTCATAATTAAGCCAGATGAATCACTTCAGTTTAGGTTCAAGGAACTTTGATCAGGTTGCCGAAATAGAAAATCTATACAATGTATGATTATGTTAACAATACATACTAACATTCAAAAACTAGTTTCGATCATGTTTAAATATAGTTCTAATCATACAGGAAAGATAACTAACATTACAAATGGAATTCTGGCAAAAAGAATGTAGAACCAGAACATGTGCAAAAACAGGTTTCTCTACTCAACATGATCAGGTTTCCAAAATGCTCACAATCGCATATTACTCATCTGAATTGTCTTCAAGAGTTTTGTTCAACAACTTGTAATTGTAAATATGGTCTTAACATGGCATGGAGCCACAAATAAAATGGTAGTAAAAACTAAAAACCATACTGAATGGTTTAAGATAAAAGATTTTAGTACCATAAAAGGAATTAGCCTTCGTGGAATGCTTGATCTAATGGTCTTTGACAACGATACTACTAACATACCAAGTCTGAACCACATAATGGATTACTATACTAGAAAATATAAGAAACTCAAAGCAATTAAGATTGTGGATGAGCAGAGCATCCACTGTAAAGTGGTGTTTAATAAAATGATTTTAATTGCATGGTTCTTGGCCCATCAGAAGCATTTTGGTTTCAGAAATTTCATTTATTTTGCAATTTTCACATTTTTCAGTTATTTAAAATTACTTCAGCTTATATGGTTTCAATTCATCCTAATTAAAATCAATGATTTTTGCAAGCAAGCACTAAAAACATGATGCCAGATCTTTTTCCTTAGATTAACAGGAAAAAAAAATCAGAATAATCAGGATTACTACAGCATCTTCATCAGTTCATATATAAGTATTGGTGGCTTTGGGCAAAAGATGAACAATTATGAAAATCGGATGGAGTTTTTCAACTGTAACAGGAAAACTGAGGTCAATGTATCAGCCTTAACCTGCCAAGCTGTTATCAAACATAACACCCTACCTCTGTGTGTACACTCCACTACAATAAATCATCTATCAATCTGATTAAACATACCTCTTGCTCCAGCTTGAAGAGATGGCGATTGAAATGCTGCTGCAATCTTTCATTAGCATAATTGATGCAAAATTGTTCAAAACTATTCTTCTGCAAGAACATAATGTACTATGAGTTCAGCTGAATCAGTAAGCAGAAGCTGTACAACAAGTTAGAAGTTCATTACATCGAAGGATTCAAAACCATAGATATCAAGAATACTGATTGATCTGCCAGTGCGACGCTTTCCTATTCCAAGTGATTTATTGATCTGTTCTACAAGCCATTCAAACAGACTAGCATATAATGATTTTGCCAGTGCATCTCTTGTATCAATTGCCTACATAACAGACAGAGAAGCAAATGAGTCACCCATAGTTGAAAATGTCACTTCAAAGAGAGGAGTACAACAAACCTGCGAAAGTGTAAGCTTCTGGACAATGTTATCATTTCCAACCTTCATCTTCCGTGTTGACAAGGCTAACTTGAGTTCAGAAAGTGTGCATCCGATGAGCTTAGCAACCGTTTGGGCACCTAAATCAACATTCATTGTTATCAAAAAAGAAAGAAAAATGTCACACCATAAGTAACAAATTTTAACATTACACTTATCAGAGGCTTCAACAGATGGTGCGAGAAGAAAAATTGAAGTTTCTGCAGAAGACTACTGAACCCATTTATTGCTGAATATTACTTAGATTGATACTTATGTGGATAAATAACTAGATATTAAGAGTTGAAAAAGCTGCAGAAAAGAGAACAAATTTAGGAAGAAGAAAGCATAAAATAGCAATAAATTCACATTATGCCTGATTGCCTTTATCTCAGAAAATGAAAATTTATATAAAAAGTTTCATAATAAAACAATAACTCCTCATAAATGATATCTCAAATTAATTAGCATGGTAATAAGATTGGAAGAAAAAAAGTAAATAACGTCAGAGTTTTCCTTAATTCTAAGAAGAGAAATATATGAAATCTTAGACAATATAAGGAAAAAAGTTTCATAATAAAACACTAACATTAGTAGTGTCATGACCAAATATATGAAATCTTAGACAATATAAAGAAAAAAGTCAAAAAGATACATTAAACTCCCAATTAGTTCATTAAGCACCATCCATTAAAAATGGCCTCGTGTATAATGGGTAACAATGTGTAATATGTTGTGGAGTCTATGCTCTAGAATCCATCACTACAATGCAGCATTACACATGAAAGCATGGGGAATGTCTAAAGTATAAGTTAGTGGAATTAGTAAATGGCAACTGTCATGGCCAAATTATAAGTAGCAAATAATTAAAAGGACCAAAAGAGGTTGAAGGATACAGGTTGGTAGTTTCCTATAAATTATAAAAAAAACAGAAAGAAAATAAAGCAAAAAGGAATAACAAGGAACATTTCTACTAAAAATTTTAAAAACGAGCAAAAACTAAAACAAGAAAAAGAATAAATAAATTAATTTAACTTTATTAAATCTAAAAGGCTTACCTTCATCTGCAACGACTTCAACATGATTTTCATTGTCAATCACCGTAAAAGAGATGTTACCCAACCATAAAACTGCAGCAAGCATAGCAAATACACTTTCTTGATCTTCTTTGCTGATATGAACAACATCCATAGCTTTCTGTAACAATATGTGAGCACGTTAGCCAAAGAAGCTCTGTTCCTTGTAAGATTACACATAAGTTTTATAACAATTGGAAGATTTACCTTAACAACATGGAACCTTTCAGCATCATCAACGCTGGAAATAGTATAGCAATTGCTCTGTTTTAAATATTTATATTCATCTGCTTTCCTCAAATTCAATTTTGCTGAATCCAGAAATGCAACAGATTAGCAAGACATGATAGCATGAGAATGTATCTGCAGATAAAATTTGAGCAAAATGCCCTGCATACATAAACAATGCAATCTGAAAAAAAAAGACCAACTGTGAAAAATGAATCAAAGGTTTCAGGATACCTATTACTCAGTAGTAAAAACACAATTCAATATATATGCAGGAAAGCTGATTATAAAGATTATAGTCAAATGTAAAATCTAAGTTATATGAGAAGCAACCAATCTCACAGTATAATACGCAAATTGAAGATTCCATTAGTAATTACAGAAACATCAGAAGACATTACTTAACAGTAAATGATTATACAGATAACTTAAGAAATTTATCGGGCGTATGATATCATCATTATAGGGTTAGATGATCTCTTCCTTTCATCTAATTACATAATTTAATGAAGGGTCAATAATGAGGCTCGACAAATAGCAGAAAATATAAGCAATAATTTTGTGTTAAGCTGACTTACTGGAAGATGAGCACAAATTGGCATCTATATGACTAGTGGACATAAGAACTTTCATGGACAATACAAGGGCCTCTATTTTCAGACATGCTGAAATGTGTTTCAACAGACAATTGAGAGAAGTTTTGTGGAGAAGTACCAAATGTAGAATTATAGATTATAAAATTAATAAACACAAATATTTGGATAACAGCTCATGCTGTGATGTCTGCATACATAGATGATA
The DNA here is from genome assembly GCF_036884655.1 of Musa acuminata AAA Group. NCBI lineage: Eukaryota > Viridiplantae > Streptophyta > Magnoliopsida > Zingiberales > Musaceae > Musa > Musa acuminata. The sequence continues at coordinate 32,188,581 of NC_088330.1, forward strand.
TGCATACACAACTCTAATATAAATAGATCAGCAAAGTGCACAAGGTTTACCCTAGTGCAAGGGCTACAAAACAGTCAAATGTATGAAACCTCCACCCTACTTGTCAATATTTCATTTACAACAATAAAGACACTAACACCAAAGTCCCAGAAGAGAAATCTTATATACCAGTGCTCAACCACCACAACAATATGTAGAACCAAAGCACAGTTCCTTAAACGGTCACTGAATGGGTGTGGGTACAAGATATACCGAATCAATCTAGGATAACATTATGTGTTATGGGTCATTGTCTGATACCTTGGATTACATGCCATAGCATCCTAGGAAGTAGAATTAATAGGACAAGGAACCCCAATTGTGGATCCAATGAGGTATGGGAAACCTTGACAATCTTGGCATTGTCAGCTCTAATAGAAGAATCAAATAATTGCTAGAAGACCAGTTGTCACAAGCAAAATCAACTACAATGCTAATAACTATATGAAATAAGCCTCAACGACGTGGCCCAGAGTGTTTAAGCTCAGGATTCTTAGTATGAAGTTGTATATACTATATAGTATATACAAGTCCACTTCTCATTTTTTGTTGGTGAAGGATCCTTGACATTTCACAGACTGCCAAATAGTTAAACATGAGACACACTAATCCAAACTTGTAATTGTATTGATTATATTTCTTGCAGTGTATAATATAAACAAACCTAAGCATTCAAGGATCTCAAAATGACTGCTTTTGTAAAACTCTATGCCATAAATGCTCCAATCATATATAACAATATTCTCCTTTTTTTCCAAACGACTGACAACATTATAGCTAACTATTATACGACTATCTAGTATTATGCACTTTAAAAGATGTACCATCTTGCCTGTAGCTAACATTAAGTAAGAATATAAGGTTACTAGTACAAAAGATTCCTGATATGAGAAGCAAAGTTTTGGACAAAGTAGCATACTTCTTAGAGATTGGGGAGCACCAGCACATAGATGATAAAATATATGATATGATCGCTCACCCACTGCACATTGTACAACTCTTGACTGCATAATAGTAAGGCAATTCAGAAATGAACAGTAAACAAAATCAAGGAAAGGGGCAAGCAGGCAGATCGCGTACCTTCTCAAGTAAAACTGCCGACACGTTCATAGAAGAAAGAAACAGAAAGAATGAAACTAATAAGACCGGTGTGGAGGAGCAAAGAACAAATTCTCTTAATGGAACTTAACAGATCACAGCAAACCACTGCACTTACATGTTTGAATTGAAGCACCTGATATTTTTCCAGTCACACTGAAATGAATTTCAATCAGCTTGCCCTGTAATAAAAAACCACGATTTTGTGAAACATATTGGATGGGAAAGAGTTTCATAGAAATTTCATAACCAAAATAAGCAATATAAAAATCAGATTTGTGCATTCCAGAAATCATTATATTTTTCAATTATGTTACAATAGAAGTTTCCCAACATAATCTTTAAAAAAGAATCTTTTAAATGGAAAACAGCAGCCTATAAAGAACTAATTAACTTACAAAGCGACTGGAATTATCATTCCGTAATGTTCTTGCATTCCCAAATGCTTCAAGAATTGGATTTGTCTGTAGAATTTCATATTCGATGCCGCTACCTCCTCCAAGGGCAGCCAGATATTGCATAGCTATCTTTGCCGTTTCAGTTTTCCCAGCCCCGCTTTCACCACTACCAAGCCGATCAGAATTAGTCAATTTCATTTCCCAAGAATATGTGCTGCCTCATAACTTATTTACAAATTAGAAAGAATATGTCAAGGTTGATGTAATTTTGATGAAGAAAGAAGATAACAAGATTCTATATTACTCTCAGGATTGATCAAGGTTGATGTAATTTTGACCCAAATATAAGACAAGGTTTTAAAAAACTCTCATGGAAAGCAATACATACAAAACAAATTTGTTACAATATAACATTATTCATCCTTCAATTTCACTATTCCCCTTTACCACCCAGCATCAGAATACAAAACCCTAGTTACTATGGGAAGAAAAATACACATAAAAAGAATATAACAGATGTAAAGGTTCAAGATTAAATAATAAAATACAAAATGCAAGTCAAGATTTTTAATCTTTATATATAAGCTAATAATTAGCTAGATGCACTGAAGATGAAGATTCTTCATATTTATTGCATGAAACACCCGCATACTTCTAGCAACTTCTTATGTAACATCACTTTCAATGAAAAGAAGGAAACACCTTTGGTAGGAAAAGCTAGAGAAAAATTCCTTCAACAGCCAAATATTCCTTCAATTAGGTAAACAAATGTCCAAGTCATGTATGATACAAAGTTCCTCCAGATAGTTAAACAGAAGATTCAATCAGAAGGAAGCTGTACAAATTAAAACGAGAAAGAACTAACTGTTTAGGGTTGCAATTTTTATTTCTTAACTGGTTGCTACTTAACAGGGAAGGAAAAATCAAAAGGTAAAATGACTAACTGCTTTATCTTGAATTTTTTATTTCTTAACCAGTGGTTGTTACTTAATGCTACAAAAGGTAGCACAGCACTACGGACCTAATTTGTAGTTGAGTTCAGCTTAATACATAATGAGTGCAAAGTTTAATATTTCGCTCTCTGAGATAGACATGTGTTTCTATGTTGCATCAGTGCAATGGAACATAAGAGGAACAAAATTGAAAGAATAACAATCCCTAAAGAATAATAAATTAGGACTACCAGGCTCTAATTAACTAAATAAATACCAACCTGATTATAATTGACTGATTGACTTCATCTGCAATTCAAGTAATAAAAGCATGAATCAGATAATAATGTACATAACTGAATTATACATCAAAGAAAATCGTAACCATGATAGGAGTACCTCGTATCATTTCACGGATGGCAGTATCAGCTATCACATAAACATGTGGGCTGTTCATAGATTTATGCTTATATGCTTCAATGTACTCATTCCCATAAAGATTGACTTCTTTAAATGGGTTGATGGCAACCAAAACTGGTCCTGCTCTAGTCTAACATGAAAGTGTACGATAAAATAAATTGAGGTAATTTGAAACCCAATAAAGCTTTGCTTCGTAATGGAGACAGATAGAATTGAGTGTAAATACTCACGTATATCATATCTCGGGAGTATCTAAATTGCAGGTTGTACAAGACCGATGGTTCATTTAAATAACTAAGTTGCATAAGATCATCAACCCCATCAAGTATTTCAGGGTTGGAAGGTAACAATGTTTCAGTGTTGAGACTTATAACCTGAAAATAAAGAAGTTGCCTGATTCAAGTATCCAGAACAAATAATAGAGCATTACACCTAGAAGCTTGAACAATTTATTTTTCCTGATATGGAATTTGAAATACTTACTCCACCATGAGGAAGTGATATGACAGACTCTGATCCAGAAGATGATAATATGGTCCCTAGTGCCCAGTCACCATTAGAAAGTTGACACCAAGCTTGATGTTTCTGAAAGAATACACTTGAACTTGTGGGTATTTGAATCAATAGATGACATGTTGATCATGTCATACTAACAAATATTATAGAAGTTAGAGAGGCAGCATCAATGTATTTAGCAGATATGTCTATTATGATGCATTCCAGGTATTCCGAAACAGAGATATCAGCCGCCAGCTTCATTTACTTAGTGGTGGTGACCATCTAAGAAACTAAGACAGCAATATTGCATAGAGCATTGATCTAAAAAAATGTCCAAATATGCATGTAAAACATTTCTAATTAACTTGTTCTGGTCTATGATACCAAAGGCAGAGGACATGCTTATGCATGGATCTATTTGAAATGCAAAATGGGAGCTTTATTTTTTTTATCAAGTAACATAATTTTGATGCAAATTATCCCAGCAACTTCTATGTCATAGCATAGTTGAGAAAATAAGAGATGTATTAAGTTCCCTAAAGGCCAAGGGAACTTTAAAATCATAAGCAGTAATATTATTCCTAAGAAGCCTGTCATGTGAGATTTTTCAAATCATAAAAGGCCAAGGCATAAAAATCCCTGTATCTAAAGAAAGGAAATCCTAAAAGAGGAGAGCGAGAGAGAGAGAGAGAGAGAGAGAGAACTACCAAATATTAGACACAGAGTAATTATGCAGTACAGGGTTCTCAATTCGATGTGTACCGCCCGGTATAGGCGGTATGTACCAATCCGAGAAGATGCCGGTATGAAGACCGCCCTCTACCGAGCGGTACTAGTGTTTTGATCGATATTGAGACGTACCGATCGGTACCGAGGTGTACTGACTGGTATCATCCCGAATTTCAACCGTTATCGAGGTGTACCGACCTGGTAGGTAAAGGCATTTTTAAGGTTTTACGGTGTACTATCGGTATGCCATGACATACTGACGGTATATACCGGTACATACCATACCGAGCATAGCTCAATACGCCAATACGGATTGGTATTCAAAACCCTGATGCAGTATACATTCGCTGTTTTAAGATAACAATATAAATATGGAACATCACAACTACAAACTAACTATAGCTCAAACTTTTGAACTAGAGAATCCTAGCACAGAGTTCTAAGTAAGACACAAAGAATCATAAATCACTCCAGTTGTCCTTTCCATCCATTCACATTTTCTTGGCTTAACATTCTGATAATTAAGCAAAAAAAAAAAAGTGCCAGCTACCTGTTATTAGTTACACTGTGCTTTGTTACATTGTTGGAAAAAAATGATAACCCACAATGACTAAAGTCAGACATTTTATTCTTAAGCAGAACAATTCTAGGGTCAACAATCATAATGTGTATATATAATCCTGAATCGAATGCAATGATCACAGATGATTAACTAAAGAAAGAAGCATAACACCAACCTTCTTTGCAACGTAAGAGCTGGTATCTCCCCAGTTAGACTCAAACCTCGACGGCGATATCTGGGGCATTCTAGAAGTCGATAACTTGGACATTATAACTTCTCCTTTCTCCTCTTCGTCAGGTCTCTCCTCACGAGAATTGGTCTTAGAGCTGTACGGCGAATCATCGTTCCCCTCAACATCCGTTGCTTCCTCCGGAGGTCTCTCCTCACGAGAACTGGCCTTCGAGCTATACGGTGAATCCTCCTCCCCTGTGGCATCCTCCGCACCCTTCTCTTTCTTATCATTTTCTTTCAAGACAGCAAGTTTCGAACCAGAGTCGACCTTCTTGTCCTCGGAAGCTGAAGGCGAGCCGCTAGTGAACCTGAAATCTTGCGGCAGCGATTTCACGGACTGCAGCGAGATCGGCGTGCGGGGCTTCACCTTCGGCCGCTCCGGCCGGGTCGTCTTCTTCGGCTCCCGCGTTCTGGGCGACGACATTCTCACAGACGCCATCTTTAGCCTGATCTAGGGATCCCAAGAACAAATCTTGAAAGCTTCCACCCAGCAGAAATACTTAATCTTCACCACAGTCCATCATATCCTAACCCCTAAAAAAATCAAGAAAACCTAAAAGGGAAAAAGGAAGCCAGAGATCCAAATCAAACAAGCTCGGACGATCCCTCAGTCTAAAACGTCGTCCAGGAACAAACAATCCAAGAAACAACCAAAAAATGAACTTTTTGACTAGAATCCAAGCAAAAAAAAAGGGAAAAAAGAGCAATTTGCAAGATCTCGGTGGTCTTCAAGACAACAATGACAAAAGAACTGGATGAGATCAAACGGATGGAAAGAGAGAGGGGGAAGTCGAGGTGGGGGAAGAAGCGGTCTTTTCTTCCTCCGCTGTGAGACCAGAATCGTTTGCTTCTTCTATTATTTTTTAACCACCATATAAAATTCATATGGCTGTCGCCGTCTCTCTTTTCTTTTTCCCCATAAAATATGGGAAAAATTCGTTCGGTGGATATAATAATTGTTTAAATTGTTGCCAAAAAAGCTCACTTTTATGGAGATCTCTCAATGGGAACGGGCGAACGCGGCCTCCGACCACAAAACCCTTGGAGAGCTTGTGACGGAGTTAAACGGCTACTCTACATTGACTGATATACCCCTACTTATCTCCAATATCCCAAAGCATAAAGAAGGAACGATCATGTTATTCCTTTAAAGAGAAGGGCATAAAAGGGGTAATCCGAGGGATATGGCAAAAGCGCATCTTTGACTAAAGAGGCAAGCGAGGGAAGAGAGGAAGCTGACGGGCTAACGTCACGGGCCCGTTTTAAATGACAGACGTTGGATTCGAATCGGACGGCTCTGCTGCCGCCTTTTCTGATGGAAAGCCGGCAAAAGTGGCCCTGCTGAAGGCTTTGCCACCGTTTGAATTGTCCGCTGTTGCCGTCGCGTTTGGAGCGGATTCCGTCACCGCTTCTTCCTCTTTTTGGGTGAGAAAATGACTTTTAATGCTTGCCAAATACCCATCCCATCGTTTGTCATTTAAGCAAGCACCGAGTAGATAGTAGGCTTTAAAATGCGCGCATACCTGTAGATTATACATCGAGTATTCGCCTTCCTACGATTCAAAGGCAAGGATTTTATTATTGAGATTTCACCTAATCACACACATCATTTGAGCTTGGACAAAACTGATTCATTCTCATGTGAAAGAATGTAGAAGAAACAGGATATATTGTTGTCTGTATGACATAGAACACAAACCCAATCAAACAAGAAGCATAAAAAACCATGGCATCTTTCAAAAGAAGTGCATCTTTTGTAATGGTATGGTCCTCCAAACCTCCAGGTTTTAATATTAAGTCTCCTCTGTAATCCTTGTACCCAGTGAGAGGCCATTTTGCCTGCACCAGAGCACACAGAGCAATGAGTGTTTGCCTTCTGACAGATGTCAGTGACAGCATCTATGATCCATGCATCCATTTCTCCGGAAGCTCACATTCGATTTAGTTTAACTATCAAATCAAGAGTTTATTCTTCTGGTTAAACACAGTTGGGTAAGTTGCTTCAATCCGTTGTGTCCACGTCCAAATGAGTTGTCTTGCTCTTTCGTTAGTTGAGGTCTCTCAAGAACAGGGAGGCTCTTGTCATTCCCATACTTTTTCTATTCCTCCTTTTGTGGGAGAAGAGGACTGAAGCTGACATAAATTAGAGACAATGAAACCCTCTTCTCCACAACAACCCGGCAATTATTACCACAGCCTTGAATGAGACAGTCTATCCTCGGAACGCCTTCACCACTTAAATCTGTGGCATAAAGAGCAGATGGCTTGCATTCAGCTATACACATTTAACGCTTGTGTGTTTTGCCATGAGCCACACATGCATGCATGGATGGGAAAAAGACTCGAAGGTCATGTGATAGCAGAGAACTCTGCTATCTCACCCAAACCTCTGGCTGGCCCTGTCAAAAGGCCAAGGCAAAGCTGACAGGCAGCTTAGTTTGACTCTCGCTGCAAGCACCATGGTGTTGAGGCAGATTAAAGTGGTGATAACGTTCATTAGCTGTGTTCTACCAAGAAAAGTATTGTGGTCGTAGTAGACTTTGGACCAGGTCCAGGCCTGACGAAGAAGACTGCATCAGACAATATAGTCAAATACGTCAGCTTGCCGCATGCCTTTTTCTGTAACACCATGGAAATGGTTCTCGAACTCGATGGAATAAAAGCAAACAGTGACAAGGCAGGGAACAGTGGAGGAGGGAGCACAAGAAGCTGCCCCATCCATGTGTGAGCATATGAGTTGCATAATTGAAAAGGGAAGGAGGTGGGAGGAAGAAGAAGAAGATTCAGAAGAAAAAGGGAGGGGAGGAGGAAAAGTGGGCTAAGCTGACACAGAGTCTCGGCATGAGTGACCCCATGCCACGAGGCAATAATGCAAGGGTGTGCTGCATCACTGCCTTCCCATGTACGTGAAGCAGACACCACATCACCAAAAGGGATGCCCTCAAGCCACTACACCCCGGGGGGTATCGACCTGCACAACGCATCTGATGGGGAGAGCGAGGTGGAGTGGCCAACTTGCCACCCCAAATCATGGCGATCAGGCAACAACATGTGGTTTGCTTGCCTGAGAACCTTAGAAGGCAAGCTGATCCTTGTTTGGCCCATGGAAGGTTGGTTCTCTGTTAACTCGTTGTCGGAAATGCGTCTCATTGGCTTTTCACCATTACTGTTCTCTTATATATGTGCTCGTAATAAAGACGACATCCAATCCAATCAGCAGAGATATGATACAGCGGGTGAGGAAGTCATGCTGCGCTCGAGAACTCAAGTTACTTTGAAGCATCAAGTTATGGAACTGCAAGCAACATTTCATCGAATAGAAAGCGGCAACATCTTAGTGTCAACACGATAAAGTTGATCGACCTAACCCGTTTTCAAATGCTATTATGTCCGAAAACCAAATGCCTCTTGAGATGGTTGAGTTGATTATTCCTTCTCGTCCTATCTTAATGACGATAGATCAGCATGAGCTAGAGGATCATGTCAAATTATATCATGTTCGATAATGCCCGTAATGAGTTCAAATGATGATTGTAATTGTGAGTGTTTAAACGCGAATACATATACTATGGCAGGTTTTTCTTTTAATAGTCATAAGCTAAGCTGGTGTATCAATGAGGAATATCTCAAAATGATTGGACATGAATAGACTCTATCACATGATTGCCATGTTGACTAGGTAAACCTAGAAACCATCATATACGAAGCTAATTACATATTATCCTTTACAGATAGAAATATATAAAAAATTTACATTACGATCTTTATAGTTATGAAAGTGAAATATATAATCTCGTTTACCCTAATGTCGTCGGTTTTACTAATAGAAGATATAGCACGTGACAGTATATGAATGACACAAAAATAATATGTAAAAAAATAATTTCAACGATGTTGGTGAGCTAATTATAGATTATCTCATATTGTTAGACCTCTTAAACGTTTTGATATTTAGACTTAAAAATTTTATATTCAAATTTCTATAGTTATAAAAATGAAACATTACCGATGGAAGATATAACACGTAACAGTACATGTATGAATGATATCGCACTACTCTGCCTCACTTACCCCCTCCCTCCTCATCGGCAAATACAAATGCCTCATATACCTCCTCCTCCTCCTCTGGCACCAACGCAGATGTAAAGCGACGCTAGAGGAGGCAAAGCGGTGCGATGTTGATGCAAATGTTTCACCTCTCTTCTCTTCCTCCTCCAATGTCGATGGACATGTCTCATCACTTTGACTCCTCATTTTCCTCATAATCAATGTTCAGATTGACATCGACAAAACCGACCACCATGTCGTTATTACTGACCATGTTAGGAAGTCTAGGGCAACATCATATGCGCAGCGGAAGAATAAAAAATAAAATCTCAAAATTCCTGTAGAAAAATAAAGGTTTCATTGTCATACAAAGATTAGTACATAAAACCCACAAAATTGAAAAACTACGTATATAAGAAAGATGTGTTATCTAGGAAAATCGTATATCCTTGAAAACCTATAGTTTGTGGGAGAGGATAAATGAGGTCAACTATCCTCCTCTCTAGTGGTGATCCACACGGTATTGGATCATATGGATGAGATCCAATAAGATATTATTAAGTAGAGGTTTAAGTAGTTGGATAGAGATCCAATAACTAATATGACAGGATCCATTAGGGTTAAGTTGACAAGGGGCATCTATAAATAAGAGGAAACCAAAGGGCCATGAGCTAGGTTCTTTTTAGTTACCTACTCCTATTCTCCTATCTCCCTCTCCTCCTCGTATTGTAGCCCCTATTTGGGGCATGTGGACAGCAATAAGGGGTAGCCCCTTCTTCATTGCGTGATGCGCACGAGGAAGAGATTTGGGCAGCGCTTGTAAGGTTGGTCGTCACTCCCAATAACTAGTTGTTTTAGATTTGAAACTTTCAAAAGTACTCATACAAGACATCCTTGGTATCTCAAGTCTAAGGACCATATATATCATTGAGACTACAGAATCACTGTTTGACAATAAGGCATCATCAGTCATCTAGTATTCCGTAAGCAGATCAATCAGTAAACTCATTCTCCAATAAGTACTTGTAGTGTATCCCTAATGTCCTCACACGAGTAGCTATAAGACCAACTGCATCCATCATATGAACGGGTATACAACACACCAATTTATCCGATTATCTCGATGTCCCTTTCGAGTAACCTATCACCGGGATTATTTAGGATATGTGTTTAAAGGCGAATCAGTTTCATTATCGTGATCTCATCACGATTCAATTCTCATTACACAGACCCATAAATATCACAATATATTCAAACAATAGGTAATATAAAGTGATAAAATATCAAATAATAATAATAAATAAAAAGATTATGTATCAAGTCACATGTATCATCACTCGCTTGTAGGGCATCTATAACTAGTACACCTACACTGTATCCCTAGTATCCTCACATGAGCAACTATAAGACCAGTTGCCTCCATCATATGGACGTGTATATAGTATACTAGTCTATTCGGTTGTCTCAATATCTCTCTCGAGTAACCTATGACCAAGATTATTTAGTGTATATATTTAAAGGTGAATCAGTCTCATTATCGTGATTTCATCACAATCCGATTCTCATTGCACAGATCAATGGACATCACAATATATATTTATGCAACGAGTAATATAAAATAATAAAATATCAAATAATATAATATATAAAAAGAGTGTGTATCATCACTCACGTGATTGGCATGCAGGGCACATATGACTAGTAGACCACCACAATAGTCTCCCACATTATCACCATCCATCATCATTATTGAAATTATTTTTTTGCCCATCATTTTTGTGTCATTCATGCATATGCTATCATGTATCTTTCGTTGGTAAAGCCAACGACATTAGGGTAAATGTGGTTAAATATTTCACATTTATAACTATATAGATTTTAATATAAATTATTTAATACATGTGCTATCACATATTATATCCTTAGTCAGTAAAGTTAGGGTAAATGAGATTAAATATTTTATTTTAAATTTTAATATAAATTTTTAAGTATAGGAATCAGAATATTAAAGAAGTCTAACTATAAAGGATAACTTATAATTAGTCTGCCACGCACCACTATTGAAATTATCTTTTTATTCGTTATTTTCATGTCATTCATGCATTTACTATTACATGTTGTATCTTTCATCAATAAAACTAACATCATTCGGATAAATAAGATTAAATATTTTATTTTTATAATTATAAAGATTTCACTGTAAATTTTTAAGTTTAAGGATAGATATACTAAAAAGGTCTAAGTACATGCATACGTTGAAACTTGATTGGTGTGGTTTTAGCTTTCGGTACCTATCAAATCTAGTCATATTAGAGCAGCTTCTAATAAGCTATTTTCAATTATAACTATCAATTTTTTAAATTTAATAAAGAAATCTATGAAGATTTTGATGATTTTATTCAAATATTGCCCCACTCATATCTAATATACGTCTCAAATGCTCCGTTGTCGATGACTGCAATAATTCTGATTAACTGTCAAATATAGTATCAAATTGATTTCAGATGGGGTATTTTTAGATATGACTATTAAATATTTAAATCAAATATTTTATTTTAGAAAAAAAAAGAAGAAATCTATGAAGATTTTGATGATTTTGTCCAAATGTTTCCCCTCTGGTCCACCTAATAAATGTCTCAAATGCTCCATTCCTGATGGTTGCAATGATTCCAGCATCATACACATTTATTTACTTGTTGATGGAGGAGATTCATGTGGATCTATAAGAAGATTAAATGCCATAATCTAATCTGTCCTCTAATGGGCCTCATCACTTGTCTCTAATAAATAACTAAGAAAAAAGAAGAGGAAAGTGAGATGATTGTTTATCATCTCCTAAGAGGCCCACTACATGTTTGATAAAATGGGTCAAAAAAATTGGGCTTTAGTGCAAAGCATAGCTGTCTGTTTCTCTCAACAATTTGGGCTCATTTAAGCTGACGTCATCCGTCCCATCTCACCGCCGCTCCTTGGAACCGTATTCAGGTTTCTCTTATCCTAAAACCCTAACGCCCCAATCTCCGCACGCGGGAAGCTGCTGCCACCATTTCCTCGCTCTGTATCTGCTCCTCTGTTAGAGGGCTCAAATGGAGCTCATCATCGGGCAAAGTCACAGCGGCGTGCTTGCATTGGCGTCTTCTCGCTCCCTCCTCGGCGGCCGCTTTGCGTTGAGGTGTCTATCTGCGCTACGCACCACGGGGTTCCATAAAGCGGCCCACCCCAAGAACCGCACCGAAGCCCCGGACTCTTCCCTCGCCCTCTCAAGCCTTGGTTTCAAACCTCAAATCGAGTCGGGAAGGAAGAAAGATCGAAGCTTTGTTGATATTGGAACGCTGAAACCTGCCGCTACGAAGGTCTCTCCGGCGAGGGACAAGCCGATCAAACTCAGAAAGGCAAAGCTTCAGATTGACGAGTCTTTGTTCTCGGCCAAGTCCTTCGCCGAGCTTGGCCTGTCGCCGCGGCTGATCGATCGGCTAAATGAGGCCGGCCTGACCGTTCCGACCGACGTCCAGTCTGTTGCCATCCCTACCATCGCGCAGAAGCACGATGTTGTCGTTCAGTCGTACACAGGCTCTGGCAAGACATTGGCTTACCTTCTCCCCATACTCTCCGAAGTAGGCCCGTTGAAGAGGGTGTCCGATGATGGAATGACGCCTGAACAGAAACCGGGAATCGATGCTGTTATCGTTGCCCCCTCGAGGGAGTTAGGCATGCAAATAGTGAGGGAGGTGGAGAGGTTGCTTGGTCCTGCGGATAAGAAGCTCGTTCAGCAGCTTGTTGGGGGTGCAAATCGGTCACGACAGGAGGAGGCGCTAAAGAAGAACAAGCCGATTATCGTAGTTGGTACGCCTGGCCGTATCGCTGAGATTTCAGCAGCTGGGAAGCTACACACTCATGGATGCCAGTTTTTGGTTTTGGATGAAGTGGACCAGCTGTTGTCTTTCAATTACCGTGAAGATATGCATAGAATTCTGGAGCATGTGGGAAGAAAGTCAGGAACTAAACCCAGTGGAATAATGGGGCCGCTTGCTAGGCGAACTGATCGTCAGACAATCTTGGTTTCTGCAACCATACCATTTTCGGTTGTGCGGGCAGCTAGGAACTGGGGACGAGATCCTCTACTTGTCAGGGCCAAGAGTGTGGTACCTCTTGATTCACTGCCTGCTCCAGGTCCTGGTGTTTTAGCATCCGATTCCGAGACGACTTCTACCACTAGCTCAGTAACTCAAGGGGCAACTGAAAGCTTGCCCCCATCCTTGAAACATTACTATTGTGTTTCTAAAATACAACACAAAGTTGACACCTTAAGGAGATGTGTCCATGCACTGGACGCACAAACTGTGATTGTGTTCATGAACAATACCAAGCCATTAAAGGATGTTGTTTTTAAGCTGGAGGCTCGTGGCATCAAAGCGGAAGAACTACACGGCGATCTTAGCAAGCTTGCTAGAGCAACAACTTTGAAGAAATTCAAGGAAGGTGAACTCAGAGTTCTGGTGACGAATGAGTTGTCTGCTAGGGGACTAGATGTGCCTGAATGTGACCTCGTGGTCAATCTGGATTTGCCAACAGACTCTATTCATTATGCTCATAGGGCAGGTCGGACTGGACGCCTTGGTCGCAAGGGTAATGTGGTCACTATTTGTGAAGAACCTGAGGTTTTTGTTGTGAAAAAATTGAGGAGGCATCTAGGTGTAGGAATCCAACCTTGTGAATTTACAGAAGGTAAACTTGTTGTTTCCGAGGAGGAAGAATAAGACAATTTACCGAGCAGTGAGGTAATATTACCATTCAATTCGACTTAATTAATTACTATATTATGTTAATTATTACTGAACTCAACATTGTATGCAACCATTATGTTTCTCATCTTGCTATTCATGCTGTATTAGATGTTTGGTACTTTGCACCTTCCTGGCACTATGAGACTGTTAACTACCTCACCCAGAAGCAACAGTCCATGAACTCCTAAAAGTCTGGTTGCAAGTACCTGTGGTCTAACTCCTTTTCTTCTCTGGGTCACCCAGGTACTAACTGCGGTTCTTGTCATTTTGATGCAGCACACTGAATGATTTACTGGCAATGGGAATGCATGACTTGGCATGGAGAATCTCCTATTTTCTTCTGCACAACCCAACTTTGGGGAAGATACATGTCATTACAGTGAATTATAGACTTCTGTGAGGACTTCCCAACTTGTAAGGTGAACTTATGGTAAAGTTTTCACAATATCGGCAGGTTGATATGGATTTGGCAAATGATTGCAAATGAAAGAGCAGTCAGCTTTTGGGAAAAGTGCTAGAAATTAGAAAGACATCACCTTTTGTAACATAACTATATAATAAGTTCTCTGCTCTTATTGTTCAGTGGTCTACATGTTGTTTTAATATCATCTATAATAAATTTCCACCCAAAGTAACTAAATGACTTTTGCTGTTTATTGTAGTTCCTTTATAAATTCTTTCTAATAGTTATGAGTTGTTGGTAAAGACAATTGCCTATGCTTCGTAGACAATATGGAATAGATATTATGATATGTTAGGCTTTAAGTGTGTTTAAATCAGTATGAAACATCCACTGGATATGTTGCATTATTCTCTATCTCTACACCACCCTCTTCACAACATTTGGTTGTGTATGAATGATAAACTTAAAATAGAGAATAATTTGAAGAGAGGACAAAATGAAGAAGTTATCAGATGGCTGGAAAATAAATACAGCATTAGGAACTTTATAGATAAGTTAGTGTCAAGATTAGAAATTTGTGAAATAAAAAGATTGACACAATATATCATATGATGATTAAATATTGGCATTTATGATTTATCACAGTAAATTGATACAGTATGCCTACAAAAGAAAAGTAATGCACTGGTGAAGATGCATTGTCCAAGAAAAGTTTGAAGCTTTAAGAAGCCTTAAATAAGTTGCATCAGTCATCTCCCTGAAACAGTCGATTTTTATATAAAAGTGTGGCAATCTAAAGGTCTTTAATGGGCAAAGAGGCTCAGAAGAAGAGTTGTAAACCTAAGCATCTTTTATATGTTGCATCAATTATCTCCATGAAAGAACTCAGTGAATGAAAATTGGAACTTCTGTATTGTCTGAATCTCAAATGCCAATATAAACACTTGTAGTCAATATAAAACCTGTAGGGATATTGGAGGCATTTATAGTGTTCCTTTTTTTATTTTGCACGGCTTGCATGGGCATTTCTATACTTGTACTCCAGCTTATAGACGGATGACATGTTGTAGCCTGTTATCAGTTGTGGATATTCTGTAGAGGTAGCATCAGTTATTTCCTCTCAAATAACATTGCATCATAAAACCAACAGTATATCGATGGCTACATTTGCAAACACTTCTTTCACTAAACAGATTTGTATGGATTACTTACATTGGCTAAGCACATTATAACGCATGAGTAGATATGAAACAAGCATACTTTTATATCAATTGTAGGCAGAGAAATCGAACTAGTCTTCCTTGGTTTTATGTTACTCTTCCAGTACTGCCATGTTGCTTAGAATACTGATCAAGTAGTTACATTTTTCTAGTAGGTCGTATTTACATAACTTCAAAATTTAACTCTGAACTCATGACAACTTTACTGCCATAATTTGATCAATCCATATTGATATGGCCATTTTGTCTATCTTTTATTCCAGTTAAGGTGTATGTCTTCTCTTTGAATCTGTATCTTTTATCCCAGTTAAGGTGCATGATCAATCCATATTGGACTCTGTCTTGGTCTATTTATCACAGCGGCAGCATAAATGTTATGATCTACTTATAACTGTCCTTTTTGTTCAAGAAGGTGACTTTGAGGTCTTTATATAATTAGTTATGCTCTCAAACTTCTTTGCCTTTCAAGACTTTTTGCATTTCATGTAATTCTAGTTTGTTATCGCGTGTTGCCTGTGAGATGTTTCCCCTGGATGTCAACATACCACATGAATTTTAATGCTACAGCTTGTACATGACACTGATTCCTGGTAAATTCAGAAAAAGGTCACATAAGAGATCTCATGGTCTATTTTGACAAGAAAGAAATTTGCTTATATCTTAATTTAGCCATGTTACTCCTAAAGAACCAACGTTGCTTATCCAAGTTTTTCAAGATCTGTCTGCTTGGGCTGGTAATATTTTCTTGTTGTGATCATTGTGAACTGCTGGCAAAGCCACTGGTGAAAATTATCTACATTGTACATCATAAAAGTTCTTCCATAAAGCAGCTAAATTCTTTTCTGTAGTTATGTCTATGTTAATTTATTGTTTTATGTCAAAATCCAAAGATGTAAATCATTAGCGTCCACTAAGGAAAAGTGAATGGATAATTTATCGAAAAAGTCTCTGTTATTCAGTTTTTAGTGGATGATGATCCCCTAATTCATTTTTACTTATGGTGTTTATCTAAAAAGCAATTTATAGGTTTTTTTGTTTTGTTGTTGAATCGGCCCGATCTCATTTAGATTATTGTTAACTCAAATTTTCTTTTAGTAGCATTGATGAAGCCTCAACTGTATTAGCTAATCCTTCGTTGCATTCATAACATGCAAGGCTACATCACCATTGCATTCGCGAAGCGTTTGTGGAGTGTCGTTCTTGTTGCCAAACTATTCTGTTGAACCCTCGGTTGTATCGACAAATGCGTCGTTGCATCATCAAATCATATCATCAGATGAAGTGTGAGGTGTCAGATATAAGTATTTTGAATTATTTTAATATAAAAAATTATCTTTTTATTTTTACATATGTTATCTTGTAGAATTATGCTTACTAAAAAAAAGTTATAGGGTGAAATATTTACTGTTAAATATCTTATATCTTATGTTGATAATTTAAAAGTATTGTATATATGATATGATATATGTTCATCTAAATAAAACTATAAAGTTTTATGCTGATTGAGTGATTATTTATTATATATTTTATTTTATAAGTAAATATATTAGGTATCATATCCAAGTGATTAGGTAGAGAAGTGAGCACGTGAGAGCCTATTCTAATGCAATCTATATAGACGATGATCGATGTAGCATTGGATATATCGTGTGATTGTGTTTTTCTTTTGGTTAGATATTATAATTATGTATAAGTGTCGAAATCACTGTGTATATGGTGAGCTTTATCATTGGGCTTAGAGGGTCATACACATATGATATGTATAAGTGTCGAAATCACTATGTATAGGGTGAGCTCTATCATTGAGCTTAGAGGGTCATACACATATGATTAGATATTATAATTATGTATAATTGTCAAAATCACTATGTATAGGGTGAGCTGGCTTAAAGGGTCATACACAAAATCTTTCAATTATTGGATCTTCTAGGTGAGATCTAATAAGATGCAATAAGAGATTATTGGATAGAGATCCATTAATTCAATATGCTTGGGTAGTTGGATGGAGATTCAGTACCCAATAAGATTTGATCCATTAGAGTTAAGTAGATAAGGACCTTTAGAAATAGGAGGGAATAAAAAGGGCATAGGGTAGACCCTTTTTGGTTGTCACCTCATATTCTCCTCCCTCTATTTTCTCCTCAACCGATAGCCTAGTTTAGGGTATGTGGATAACAAAAAGGGTCGGTCCCTTCTTGATCACATGGTGCATGTCGAGAGGAAGATCATGCAGAAGATCGTACAGTGATTTGAAGAATATATTCGCCGCATCTTTGATATTGATTACTTATCTATGGTTCGAAACATAAAAAAATCAAATTTACATTGATGGGGTTAAAGTTAAGACATTGGATATAAAAATGTAGCTCTTCCTCTAATATTCGATGATACTAAAAAAAAATATTGATATGTCTAAATATAAAAAATATGTGCTATATGACCAAATGAAGTCATCTTAAACACATTTACATAACACCACCCCGGCGACAAAGATCATATGATCTAATACTCCTACCACTTGTGCAGAAAAAAAATCCTAAAATAATCAATGTCCTATATATTATTGGGTGTATGAGGTGATGGGTGATGAACCGCGAAGGAGAGATGATAACGGCATCAGTGACTTCACATTTAGCAAAAAAATATAATAAATTAGTTATAAATAACATAATAATGCTTCCTATATATCATTGAGTAATCAAATATATTACATATTGTAATTCTCATCTGTATTTATTTTATCACCTTGGAGTCAAAGGGATCTACACAAAATCATTCTATTTGCATACAAAAGAAATATTATCAATAGGACAAGAGCAAAATAATATTTTCATTATAGGAAATAAAAATCATAAAGTAAGTTTCTTAATATAATTTAATGGTACTCACTATAAATTAATTAAGCATTACAAATTTTAATAAGGAACAAATAATTAGAAAACTATTTATTAGCTAACAAAAAAAATATGACTTTAGGTAAACTATTATCAATTGATCTCCCTTGTTTCATTTGGTAAAATGCCCATATATATATATATATATATAGGAGAATGTAATCAACCTCCTTATGGTTAACAATCAAATTGTTTCAACTTGGTCTCCTCTGATGAATCATAAAGGATGAGATGCTCACTTACAAATCGTCGAAGAGAAGTTATCATTGATAATGGAAATCTTAGAAGATGTTACCATCAAAGGTTACCAAAGATCGAAAAGCGATGCCATCGAGGAAGGGAAGGAACCATCGAGAGTTACTGTCATCATAGTCGTTGTGAACAATACGTAGCCACCGGCCACCATCACGAAGGAAGAGAACATAGTTACTTCTTAAGAAATAATCATCGTCAAGGAATATTGTTGTCGAATACAAATTATCGAGAAAAGAAATGTCTCGTAATATCGAGGAGAACTCATCATCGAAGAATATCGTTATCATGTATAAATCATCAAAGAGAGGATCTCGTCGCCACCTTATACACTAGGGTTATGCTTAATCAATATAATTTATGATTTACCTTTTTGCCCATTTATTATTTTTTTAAAAAAATTGGATGCCTAAGTAAAAATCTAATTACGAGGGTGTCATTGGCTAAAAGAGAAAACTTTTAGTTAAAATGCACAACGTGAATGCAAGTAAAAATATAATTATTACGAAAAGTTTCTGCTTGCTTCTTAGAACATGAAAGGTGACATGATACACTGCAAACGGTGGCTTTTGGTCAGTGAGCCTCATTTCCCTTTCACGGCCAAGTCAGAAGCCACAGTGTCCGACCATGTGAGGGAGACAAAAGCCAACGGTCTGCGATGCAACGTTCCCTTTGCTTTGAAAACGCCATGTGGGAAGCATTTCTAGCTTTGAATCGTCTTTATATCGTCTGTTCTCGAGTCATTTCTTTCCAAGTCTCTCACCAGAGCTTGTACAGATGATAAGATCTCTGAAGAAGCTTAAGATCTGGTCCATGCTGAAGAAGAGACGACGGCCGGCCAACACGACTCAGCAAGGCCCGCACTCCGGCCACCGCTGCTCTTGCTCGGCCAGGCAGCCCACCGCTCCGCTGCTGCTGCCGCTGCCGCTGCCGTGGGCGGAGCTCGACCCCGCAGCTCGCGCGACCGAGGCGCTCCGAGCTCCTGGCGTGGCGCCGCCGCTGGACCTCACGTCCATCTTGACGTCGGCGGCTCATTCTGGCGCCCCCGCTTCGTACCAACAGTACCTGGTACCTTCACCCCTGTTCGGAGTGCCGACGCCGCCGGGCGTTGTGAGGGAGGGGGTGTTCTGCGGATGTTTCACTGGGATTGCAGCTCTGGCTGCCCTACTCAGATACTGCTTGTGCTGCTTTCAACACTGGCCTTGCTGAAGTCCTCCCCCCTATTCTTCTCCTTCTGGAGCTGCAGTATTGCAGTGTACAGGCCCAGTAGGGTAAATGATTCGAGTGTAATGTAAGCTTTTCATTTGAAGACACCTATCTAACTTACATTATATATCATTATATCAAAAAACATTTACATTGCGGGGATAGCTCAGTTGGGAGAGCGTCAGACTGAAGATCTGAAGGTCGCGTGTTCGATCCACGCTCACCGCATTTAAATTCTTTTAAGTTTAAAAAACATTAAAATTATATAATTTTTTAATCAAAATATATTTATATATAATTTTACTTTTCTGTATTTAATATACCTTTCGAATAAAAGTAAATCATTTTTTAACTGAATGGTTTTAAAATTATCATTATACAATGTAATGGAGCCAAAGCCGGATCCGACCCGATAACATCCCTAATTTGGGACCGTTCGATCGTGCCTCCTCTCTCGATACTTGAGAGCGTTCTACCAGGTCGAGCGGAGGCTCGAAGGGAGCCGCGGCAGCGGGTACCACGATTAGGGCTTCCGACATGGAGAAGCTGAGCCTGGAGCAGCTCAGATCCCTCAAGGAGCAGTCCGATCTCGAGGTCAATCTCCTCCAGGACAGCCTCACCAAGATCCGCACTGCCGCCGCCCGCCTCGAGAATGCCGCCGCGGCCCTCCACGACCTCTCCCTTCGACCTCGAGGTACCGCTGCCTCTATGTATCCTTCTCTCTTTGTTTCCGTTCCCATATCGTTCTGAAGCGAGACCCGTCTTTTCGCAACGTAGGGAAGAAGTTGCTGGTCCCGCTCACGGCGTCTCTTTATGTTCCTGGTAAGTTCGATGATGCCGAGAAGGTTCTTGTCGACGTCGGGACTGGATACTTCATCGAGGTTCTTCCTGTTCTCCTGCTAATAGATAAAGATGCAATCTTTCAACTGCTTTCTTGCTCTTTATTATGTAAAGATTGTATTTTTTTGGCGCCACTACTGGGTTGTTGGGAAGCCGTTTTATCCTACTGCTATGCCTCTGCCAAAAATTTGTTTGTTGTTGCCTAGAGTCCTGAAACAAAGTTAAAACACAAGCATAATCAAATAGTTAGTCTTCAGGCTGGTTCCTTTCTGCGTCCTATTTGAGTTGGAGACCTGAACAATAATTTGATCTCAGTCGAGAAAACACCGGCATTCCATGGAATTGTGTTGAAGAAACCCATCTTCTGCCTATCTATTTGGCATGCAAAGAAACCAACATTTTTTACTACTTGCGAAGTAAGATTTTCTTTCTTGTTTAAGTCCCAACATCTGAATGGATGAGCTAATGGTAGTGTCCTCCAGTCTATACGGAATTTGTTGGATTACCAAGTTTTAAGATCCTGTTTCTCTCTCTGCATTATCATGATTTGAAATGCAATGTCACTTTAATACACTTCGATTGGCATTTACACCTACCAGTGGACAGTTTCTGTAATGGAAGATGAAGCTAGGGTTAATAAGAGAGCATGACATGAAAAGATTTAGATGGATCATTTGCTTCGACTTGTTGATGGACATGGAAATTGCAAAATAAAAGACTGAGAAGTGGAATTGGAGAGATTTTGGGCTTGTGGAATGGTTTGATTACGTAGATTGGTGTGCCAAATCATGAGATCTTAAGGATCTAACATATGGCATAGCATAAATATGACAACTAGAAATATTTCAAACACATTGGTTTTATATGACAAAATTGTTACTTACGTATAACACTCAAATATGTAGTTATGGATATCGATAAATGATTACAAGTAAATATCATTCATTATAGACTATCATTAGGAACGAAGTTGGGTCTAATAATTTAACAAAAAAATATGAGGAAGCAAACCCTCATAATGACAAAGTAAGATGACATTAACATTTAGAGTTGATTATTCATATTCTGATATGGAATATAAACAACATCAAACAATATATCCATAACATAAGCCTATCTTATCCTTTATCAAAAAAATTAACGTCAAAGTGTCAACAATCTACTGAAGAAGTGTCCATGAAGTATCCATCATTTTGAAGATATATACAAAAATGACATATACACGAAGCTCCTGCCAATGTGAGGTCTGGGAAGGGTCAATGTACGCAGCCTAACTTCTATATACTCTGTGAAAAGAATAGTTTAGTAAATTATTGGACATGTAGCGAGAATTCTGATTCACACCAAGGATTTTAGGAAAACCTTTTTTAAAGCTGAATCTTCTATTCAGTGAACATCACTTCAGAAATTACAATTGATGGGAAGAGGGAACGTCATCTGGTGCATGGAAGCTTTTATTATTGTTAACACCGCTTAGCTCTACTTCCTGGAGTTGATAAGGTAATCATAGTTTAATTGCTTTGTTAATGTTCATGTTCTGATGATATCACAATGATGCAAGTTGCGTGATATTAGGGAAGGGATCTTTGTTTCCAATGACAAAGGGAATGTGTATATAGCTGTCAATATTCATGGTAGATGACTTTTGAGTTTAGGGAAGGGATCACCACTAAAGGGTTTTGAAGAGTAGAAAACTCATCCAGCTTCCATATGATTCCATCTTTTGTGTACATTAGGCTGATCTAGATCACTTGATGAAACATATTTTGCTAGTATGCCTTGCTCATCATCCATATTTCTATTTTAACTAAGAACTGTTACATACATTGTCTGTTTTGTATATTGTGGATTTTTACATGATCTTCCTTGTGATGCCTTTCTAATTGGTGTCACTTTATTCATAGCAGAAAACCATGGTTGAGGGCAAAGACTATTGTGAACGAAAACTTTCCTTGCTAAAATCAAACCATGATGAACTCACGGAGGTATGTTCTTATCTAAAAAAATTTATTGTCTATATGCTTCTTGAAAATTGACTAGAATCGTCAAGGTCATCATTCAATTTGGCAAAAGCAAATCCATTTAGACTGAAATCAAATCAAACCAAACATGTTTTGTCTTTCGTGTAGTGTTCATTGGTTTAGGTTTGAAATAAAGCTGTCTACAAGTTGTGTTTGCGTGAAATAAGTGGCTTGTAGATACAAAATTAGCCTAGTTAAGCCAATATTAGGATTGAACTCTTTTTTCCCCTCTATGTTCAACACTTTGCAATTTGACGTTACCTTACATGTCCAAAGATCCTCATGCAATTGATATGATATTTTGTTTGTGGATCTACTTTCTTGTTGAATCTTTTATGATGTCATCATCGGCAAGTATCATTCTCCTGTTCAACATTTTTATTGGTGGTAGGCCTACATCACATGTACCTTTTAGGTCATTAGCCTCAGCTCTCTAGCATCTTTTCTCTGTTACAAGTTTTTTTCCTTTTAGAATTTGGAAGTTTTGCATATACGGTTGCATGTTTCTATCCCCTCCACCACGTAACCCTCATTTCCTGATATGCAGATGACTACCAAGAAGAAACACATGGCAGATGAAGCTGGTCTATTGTTACAAGCAAAACTCAGGCAGGCATCCACAAGTACATAAGTTCAGATTGTTTCAACACTTTTTGTCACCAGGACTTTTTAAGAACTGCACCTTCATTTTGCAATGTATTTTGCTCAAGATAGGCAAACACATAGGTTGTTCTTTCCGGTAGTTATTTGATCAGCAAAACTGACTTTTCTACTCTCTGGTGTTGTGTTGTGTTTACTTTTTACGACAAGTTTCTTATCTACATGTTCTTATTTATTTACTTACACTGGGTTTCAATCGAAACCAATAGTCGAGGCTCAACTATCATTGAAGTCGCAAAACAAAGTGATTGGCTCTGGACGAGATTCCTTGCAAAACAAAGTTTTGAATCCAGATATAAATCCAGCCTTTTGCCACTGCAGCCAGCCAAAGAGGGTGAATTGATTTCAGCTGTTACAGTCAAGACATGGAAACAAGTTTACGATATATCTGCAGAAGTCACACTGTGAGGTGGTAAATGATCAGTGTTGACAAAAGAATGTATGAATTCTCAAGTATGGTGTCATGATTTTGTGCTACCATGGACTACGCCTTTAAATGTTGGGAATATGATTCTGAAGCATGATTCATCCTCTACCGAACAGATTCACGTGTTCTTGAGATGTGGTATTTGGTTCGACTGAAGCAGTGGGTTTCCGTGAATTTGTTATCTGTAAATTCGATCTTCTGTGAGTGACACACACAACAGAGACATATCTCGCAATACTAGATGCAAATGTATATGCTTGTGAGCAAACTCGCCTAAACACATTCTTAATATTAAGATAAAATTAAGAATAAAAAGGTCGAATAAATAGGTAGTATAGTAAAATATAATCCTCAAAACCAAAGATAAACTCAAACTTATATTTCTTTTCTTTTTATAATCTTTAAAAAGTAAATAAGGAAATATAATCCACAAAACCATACCTAAAGGTATGGTTAAGAAAGGGTGTATATACGTAAAATAATTTTTCCTGATCCACTAGTTATAGTTCGCCCATGGAGTCTAAATGGGCCGAGTGTCTGTTGCAGGCCCATTACGAGTACTTGTAACGGGTCATGATAATTGCATATCGGCATACTGCTATATATCAAAACGATACATACATAACTTATCCGAGATTGGTCTTATTTCATTATGAGGTCGTTGTGACGGGCGTTATATAGTTCCAGAGGCCGTAAAACCGTACCCTCTCCCGACGGTCCTTTCGTTCTTCTTCAGCGACATTCCCAGCGGAAACCGCCGATCCATCACGCCCAGGTATACGCCTTGCTGGTAATCTTCCGCCCTTTTCTTCTATTTCAGCATCTTCACTAAGTCGTTTACCGTCTCACGTAGTTCTTGATGGTAGATTTTGATACCGGGGAGGGTAAAAATGTAGAATGGATTTCGAAAAAATACCGATAGAACAGTTATTCAGATAGAAAATATCACATAAGGCAATGAACGAATTCTTGACGAAACTTCGGTAAAACGAAATATAGCTCACCACCAAGTTTAAAAATCAAAAGGGATACAGAAGATCACCACCCTAATGATAATAAACAAGGATACAGAACTGAAAGCAAAAGACTCCCCACTCAAGGACGCATCCAAGAGATACAGAGTTCAAAAGAGCACTCCAAGAGAGCTTCTGCCAATATCCTCAGTTTTCTAAAGTCCTTTCTAAGACCTAAACCCCAAAATAAATACTATTGCATGAAACAACCCTTCATGCATAGGAAATTTCAAAATTAAGAGCTGCCAACCAACTCCATTAATGTATTCCTTTGTGCAGGGAATATCCTGATGAGTTGTCGTATCTGAGTAGGCTGAGTTGAAGATTATGTGGCAATATTATTGGCTGAAGAAAAATATCATATTATCAGCATGGTCCATATGAACAGATTGTAGCAAATTAGATACTCCCGTGTCAATCTCCCCTGGTTGAAAAAGACTTGTCCTCAAGTCCGTGTTTGTTTCGTCATCATGATTATAAAAAGGACTCAAATCAGCCACATTAAATATTGGGGATACTCCGTAATCTTTAGGTAGCTCAATCTCATAAGCATTTTTGCCAATTTTCTTAAGCACTGTGAATGGACCATCAGCCTTTGGTTTCAGTTTTCTAAATTTGCCCGGTGGAAACCTCTCCTTCCTTAAATGAATCCAGACCAAATCACCTACATTAAACTCCACATGTTTTCTGTGTTTGTTATCAGCTTTCATGTACCTCTCATTTTGTTTCTCAATGGTTGCTTTCACACCCTCATGCAGCTTCCTTATCTGCTTAGCTCTTTCATCAGCATCTCCACTAAATTGCTTTGTTGTAGAATGAGGGATTAAGTCCAAAGGACCAGTAGGATTAGTACCATAAACTACCTCAAAAGGACTCTTACCAATACTATGATGCATAGAACGATTATAGGCAAACTCAATTTGTGGAAGAATGATATCACACTGCTTAATATTCTTGCCAACATAGCTTCTAAGCAAATTTCCCAAGCTTCTGTTTGTTACCTCAGTTTGCCCATCGGTTTGTAGATGATGCGAGCTACTGAAATTCAAAGAAGTACTCAGCTTCCTCCAAAGAGTTCTCCAAAAATGACTAACAAATTTCGAATCTCTATCAGACACCATAGTTCTTGGAATACCATGCAATCTAACAATCTCCTTAAAATATAAATCAGCAATATGAGATGCATCATTTGATTTATTGCATGGAACAAAGTGAGACATTTTTGAAAATCTGTCAACAACAACCATGATAGAATCCTTGTTCCTTTGAGTTCTTGGCAGTCCCAAAATGAAATCAAGACTCACATATCCTCCCATGGAGCATTTGACACTGGCAATGGAGTGTACAAACCAGAATTTTGACTTCTTGTTTTTGCCAAATGACATAATCGGCATTGCTTCACATGTCTATCCACATCTCTGAACATTTTAGGCTAGTAGAAATTTGATTGAACAAGAGCTAGAGTCTTGTCCCTACCGAAATGTCCTCCCAAAACACCACCATGAGCTTCAGCTAGAATTACTTGTCTCAAAGAACAAGATGGAACACACAAAGCATTAGCTCGAAAAAGAAAACCATCAAAGATAAAAAAATTGTTGAAAGGAACCTGATTTACAATTCTGCCATATCGAGCCGAAATACACATCATTCTCATATAGATCTTTGAATGTTTCAAATCCAAGCACTTTGACTTCCATTGCTGATAATAAAGAATGCTTTCTGCTCAATGCGTCAGCAACTACATTTTGAATACCAGATTTGTGCTTGATTGTAAAGTTGTAAGATTGTAAAAACTCCACCCAAGCTGCATGCCTCTTGTTTAGCTTGTGCTGGTGATTAATGAACTTTAGTGCTTCATGATCAGAATATAGAACAAATGGCTTGGCAAGAAGATATTGACTCCAATGAGACAAAGCTCGATAAATCGCGTAAAACTCCTTATCATAAGTAGAGTATTTCTTTCTCGTATCATTTAGCTTTTCACTAAAAAATGCAATGGGCTTTCCATCTTGGCTCAAAACAGCACCAATTCCCACATTAGATGCATCACATTCAACTTCAAACACATTATCAAAATTTGGTAGAACTAATATTGGAGCTTCAGTCACTTTTCTTTTCAAAAGCTCAAAAGCATCATTAGCTTCACTAGTCCATTTGACTTTATCACATTTCAGACATTCGGTGACTGGAGAGACTCCTCACATCATGCAATGAAGCAGGTGTTGGCCAACTTAGAATAGCCTCTACCTTACTTTGATCCATCATGATTCCATCTCTTGAAACAACATACCCCAGAAACACCACACTAGTAGTAAAGAAATCACACTTCTTTAGATTAGCATAAAGTTTTTTATGCCTCAAAATAAGAAAGATCTCTTTCAGATGATTCATATGCTCCTCTTCACTCTTGCTGTATACCAATATATCGTCAAAATAAACTACAACAAATATTCTAATGCATGACTTAAGTATGTGATTCATAAATCTCATGAATGTGCTAGGAGCATTAGATAGGCCAAATGACATAACTAACCATTCATATAAACCTTCTCTAGTTTTAAATGTTGTTTTCCACTCATCTCCAGGCCTCATTCTTATTTGGTGATAGCCACTCCTCAAATCAATTTTTGAGAAAATACAAGCACAACACAATTGATCAAGTAAATCATCTAACCTTGGAATAGGAAAGTGATAGTCCACTGTGATTTTGTTGATGGTGCGACTGTCCACGCATATTCTCCAAGAACCATCCTTCTTAGGCACTAACAAGGCAGGAACCGCACAAGGACTCATGCTCTCCCGGATTAACCATTTTTTAACCAATTCATCAAGCCTGTGAAGTTCTTCATGCTCCTTGGGACTTATTCTATATGCTGCCTTATTAGGTAGAACAGCCCCCGGAATAAGATCAATGTGATGCTGGATATCTCTCAAGGGTGGAAGGCCATGTGGAATCTCTTCTGGTATAACATCTTCAAACTCTTCAAAGATTTGTTTCATGATTTCTGGTGTCTCGTGTTGTTCATTTTCTTCTACTACTAGTAGAGCCATAACATGACCACCATTGTCTAATTCACCTTTGCATTCACCATACGACATAAAAGCGTTAACTTTCTTCTTTGGTGCACTGATTTCGGATGGTTGTAATGGAGCTAAAATAATCTTCTTTTCATTCACCTTAAAAGAATAAGTACGTTTGTAGCCGTCATACAACACCCTTTTATCATAATGCCAAGGTCTTCCCAACAGCAAATGACAAGCATCCATAGGAGCAACATCATACCATACTTCATCTTTATAATACTTGCCAATAGAAAATGAAACTAAACATCTTTTAGTTACATTGATGTCATTTCCTTTTTGCAGCCAACATAACTGGTATGGATGTGGATGAGGGATGGTATCCAACTTTAGCTTCTGCACCATCTCCAAAGATACCACATTCTCAAAGCTGCTGCTGTCGATGATCACCAAGCACACTTTGCCAAGAGAAGTGCATTTAGTGTGAAACACATTTTTTCTCACCCAACTTTCATCGTCGGCCACATATGACACTTGTAAACTACGTTGCAATACAATAGACAAACCATGATCAGCATAAGTAATCTCTTCCTCATCATCATCGTATTTTGGTTCGTCGTCAGCTTCATCTTCTCCTCCATCACTATGATCTTCAACCAAAGTTACAATCCTCCTATTTGGACAATCCGAAGCAATATGCCCAAAACCATGACATTTGAAGCATTTTCGGCCACTTGGGGTAGAAGAATTAGGTGTTTTTTTGCTGCCAGCAGATTCTTCACCCTTTTCTTGCACCTTCGATATCACCTTGCTTTGGACAGTAGGCTTGGAACTTCCTCCTTTTGTGTAGCCTTCTTTTGAGTCATACCGAAAACTCTTTTCAAACTTCTGTTGCTTTTCAACTTTTAATGCCAGCTTGCTCACATCATTTAAAGACCAATATGACTGTAACTGAACAACTTTAGCAATCTCATACTTCAGAACTCCCAAGTATTTTGCAATTGTTTGCTCTTCCGGTTCCACAAGTTCTCTTTTTAACATTAAATTATCAAATTCTGTAGTATACTCCTCCACACTAAGATCTTTTTGTTTGAAATCATGTATTTTGAGAAAGATCTCTTGCCTATAATTATGAGGTAAATATTTTCTCTTCAACTCCCTTTTCATTTTCTCCCATGTAACGATCTTACTCTTCCCCTCACGTTCTCTTTGTTTCTTCAGATTTTCCCACTAAAAAATGCATTCCGCCTGAGTTTGACTGCCACAAGTTTGACTTTCTTTTGTTCTGGTGGTTCATGAAAATCGAAAATTCTTTCTACTGTATTAAGCCAATCGATAAAGTCATCAACATCTATTTTACCTTCAAATTCTGGAATATCTAATCTGGGGTTATATTTATTCTGCCACTCATCTTGGACTTCATTTCTTCTCCGACATCTTTTCGACTCCCTTGGAAGAGGTGTATCATCATCTGAAGAAAACTCTCGAGCTTCATTTTCATGTTGGTTATGTCTACTTTGAAGTTCGTCGATTATTTCATTCTTTTCTTGTAGGCTACGCAGCAATTTTCGTAGCTGCAGCCTCAACGACTCAGCGTCATCTTCATGGTCGCTACCTTCACCAACTACATATTTTCCATTTCGCCTTGCCATAATCTCTAGCCTTTAGCTCTGATACCAAACTGATACCGGGGAGGGTAAAAATGCAGAATGGATTTCGAAAGAACACCGATAGAACAGTTGTTCAGATAGAAAATATCACAGAAGGCAATGAACGAACTCTTGACGAAACTTCGGTAAAACGAAATATAGCTCACCACCAAGTTTAAAAATCAAAAGGGATACAGAAGATCACCACCCTAATGATAATAAACAAGGATACAGAACTGAAAGCAAAAGACTCACCACTCAAGGACGCATCCAAGAGATACAGAGTTTAAAAGAGCACTCCAAGAGAGCTTCTGCCAATATCCTTAGTTTTCTAAAGTCATATCTAAGACCTAAACCCCAAAATAAATACTATTGCATGAAACAACCCTTCATGCATAGGAAATTTCGAAATTAAGAGCTTTACAGCTGCCAACCAACTCCATTAATGTATTCCTTAGCCATGAAGAAAAGCACCATGATGCAACTTTACAGCTGCCAACCAACTCCATTAATGTATTCATTTATGCAGGGAATATCCTGATGAGTTGTCGTATCTGAGTAGGCTGAGTTGAAGATTATGTGGCAATATTATTGGCCGAAGAAAAATATCATATTATCAGCATGGTCCATATGAACAGACTGTAGCAAATTAGATATTCCCGTGTGATTTTGTGTTTGCTTCGTGTTGTATCATTGTTCTTTTGAGTTTGGATTGGGTATGCTGCTCTTCAGATTTTAGACGTTATCAGCTTGTTTGATCTTCATCTCACTTATTTTCCTAATAGTCTCTCACCTTTTTAGGCATTTCCTCTCAACAATATTCGCTTCCACAAAACAATTTGTGCTACATCTGCCTATGAAAATCGAAATTTCTAGAAAGCAGCTACAAGTTTCTCACCGGTTTGGATGGGCCTTTATACTCTATTAGATTAGATGAACCCTAGATCGTTCACTTAGTGTCAGACATTATTGTGTCTTGTGTACTAACTAGGGGATATATGGAAATGAAGGTTTTTGAGATTTTTGCACTTTTTTTGCCACTTTTCTGATTACATCTTTTATGTCGTCGAATGACGATTTTGTTTAGGTTATAAACTTGATAGTAAAGATTGTAAAGATACTTGAGTCGGGAGATACGAAAGTGAATAGGAGAATTTTAAATTTTGCTTGTTTAATGTAAGTCCAGAAAAATATGT
Source organism: Musa acuminata AAA Group (assembly GCF_036884655.1). Lineage (NCBI taxonomy): Eukaryota > Viridiplantae > Streptophyta > Magnoliopsida > Zingiberales > Musaceae > Musa > Musa acuminata. The sequence goes on from NC_088330.1 coordinate 32,219,121, forward strand.
TTTGCGGTCCAACAAGCTTGAGAAGTGAATTCTCGGAGGAAGATGTGTAATCTAAAACTATGGCTCCAGTTTCATATCATTCTGCACAACAGCTTAATTGTTAACTTTATGACCCTTTTTTAGGTTTATATGTTCTGCTTTCAAAATAAGTTTCAATAAATTTATCTGTGTTTAGGGGAATTACGACTAGAGCATCATCATATCGGTGCTTTAATTTTATTTTCTATATTTTGCCTGCTGCTGTTTATAATGTATGTACCTTTTGGTGTCTTGTACATTTTCTAACTTCTGGTAGATGTTTATCTAATGCTATCCATCATGAAATGCTAGTGCCCAAGAATGTTTTCTCCATTTTCCCTCTTTGTTTTTCCTCCTATGATTTTTCGCTTCCTTTTAATTCTCTCTATTTGTACCTTCAGTTTGTTCTTCTTAAAGGATGGTTTGGCAAGATGTGTTACTTAGATACAAATCCATCTGTTTCATCTTTTCTTTAGTTTTTACTGTCGATTATCTTTCCATGTTTCCATTGCTTATCTTGTTATTGTTATGTGGACAATTACTGAATGATTGGTTTTGTTGTCTTTTCTTCTTTCTCCAGTTAGTAACTTAATTTTCATCCTGTGTTTCAAAAGCTGAGAACTTGGAAACTAATGCAGCTAAATTGTTTCATATATAAAACTAAAAAAATTATATGGTGTGACTGTGTTTCTCATGGACAGTCCATAATGGTTGCACTCAGGGGTGCAGAACTTCTGCCAGATGAATTAATACTGGAGGATGACAATGTTGGTGAGGAATCTGAGTCCGGATCAGAATCTGAACCTGAGGAAGTGGCACTGAGTGAACCTTCAAAGAATGCTGTTTACAACAAGGAGGCTCTTCTTGAGAAGCTTAATGATATAACTTGGCCGGAAAATGTTGAATGGATTCACAAGCTAACCATTGATCATGCTCAGGAGCAAGAGATTGATGTAAATGATGACCTGGCATGAGAGTTGACATTTTATACCCAAGCATTAGATGGCACTCGGCAGGCCTTTGAAAAATTACAGGCCGTGGGGATTCCATTTCTTAGGCCTCCAGACTACTATGCGGAGATGGTCAAGAGTGATTCTCACATGTTGAAGGTTAAAGGCAAGCTCTTAGTAGAGAAGAAGAAGAGAGACGAAGAGAGGAAGAAAGCAAGGGACTCGAAGAAATTGGCAAAGGAGGTCCAGGCCCAGAAGACTAAAGAGAGGGCTAAGCGCAAGAAAGAGGACATTGAATCAGTTAAAAAATTGGAGGAAACAACGGCAGCAAAGTGGATTTGCTAGAGGGAACAACGAGGAACTGGATTTGCCACTAGACGAGGAAAAAGGTTTTGAGAGGTCGAAGAAAAGGCGCACCGGGGTGGCTCCTTGTGACAGGACTTGGGGGTTCAAAAGGAAAGTAGGCAATGAGAAGGGTAGGAAGAAAAGGGAATTCAGAGAAGCCAAGTTTGGTCATGGAGGTAGGAAAGGTATGAAAAAACAAAATACTGCTGTGTCAACCAATGACTTAAGAGGCTTCAACAAGGACAAATTCCGTGAAAGCAAAAGGAAGAAAAAGTGATATAGATATCATCTAACCCTTCTGCTTGGTATGAGCTCTGAAATTTAGCGAGATCGGTTTATCGTTTTGGCACTTGGAATTACTAGAAAATGCAATCCCATTTTTGTATGTGAGAAGTGAAAAAACTACTTTTTAGCTCATTTTCATTAAAATTTCTCATCATATATCGGCTTTCTGAGTAGGATGAAACTTTTAAGGCACTTGTTACTCCATTTGGAAGTGCTCCATTGCAATCTACCATACACAAATTCTATGCTTTCCGCTTGATATGCCTTAATGATGTGTTTTTCTTCAGTGTAGAGCAACTCGTGCTGTCTGAATCTGAAAAATATTCCTCGCGAGCTATCTGATTGAGAAAGTACACATCATCATCTATCATCTATTGGTGTCAAGCCAAAGGTATGTATGTTTCCCCTCTTCAGGCTCTTGTAGAAGATATAATCTCATTTAGACTGTCAGGCAGCCAAGCTGTGAACAATTCGGGTTTGATTTGATTGTCTTCTTTCTTTCGAACAATGTGGATTGTGAAGCTGAAATAATTGTTGTTTAACCCTTATATATATATATATATATATACACTTTCATGAACCATTTAAAACGTTACAAAGAATGTGACACTCCAAAACATCGTAAAAGAACAACCCCGGCTGGCCTATCATGTCACCTTTACTGGCCTTTGCTAGCAAAAAGCAAGCTTTGCTTAACCTGTTGAATCCTCCTGAGGCAAGCTTGAGCACGCCTTATGGCTGCCTCCACGCTGCTGTCGCTCTTCTTCCGGCTCCCATCACGACCACCGGTTTGTCTTGATGCTGATGACGACTTCTGTGCCTTGTTCTTCTGTTGCAGGCTCCGCCGCTCGGTCTCAGTCTTCCTCTTTCGAGTAGATGACGCTGCGAGGAAAGAGAGCAGAGAAAGAACAATCGATGTGGTAGACGATGTATGAACAACCGGTCGGAATGGAGAAAAGAGGGGAATAAGATACTTTGTGTGGGAACAGCAGCAGAAGCCAGAGGAGGACCGAAGGCGTCATCGTCGACAGCACGGGGGAAGAGTTGAGCGCCGGAGTTGGGTTGGGAGATGAACGATTTGAGATCGAGCTTGAGATGGTGGAAGCGGGTGGGATGCTGCGATTCCAGCATCTCCAGCTCCTCCTTCGCCCTCTCCACCAACCACGACTCGTACACCATCATGAGGGTAACACCAAAAGACTTGTCACAGTGACCATCTTTTCTCTTTGCTTTGCTTATACTTTTTGTTTATAGCAAGTAGAGGAGGAGACCGCAAGGGGGTTGCTGTCATATCACACCTGGTTGGAATTGGAGCGGAAGCTTCGCGGTGTGACAACCATCCAACACCAATTGTGTTCCACTTTCTTATACCACGAGTGATGGACGAAATCAATAGACTATTATGCCCTCGTTGCTTCAAAAACTTGAATATGAGTTCCAATACAGCATTCATTAAAAAATTATCCTCCAACATCTCAAGTTTTGGAACCAGAATAAATATTCATAATAATTTCGAGGACCAGACATGAGCATTGCAGCATTACCGTCATTGCAACATTACCTTAATGCAATGTTTAGTTACAAGGAAGTAATATATATCCATCAGTAGCGATACTTGGTGGAGTAGTCTTTTGGAGCAATCACCAGACCACGGCCTTTCCTTGCACCCCTGTACACAGTCTCCACGATGTCGATGAATTCCTGCTTATCCTTGAGGGCCCAATTAATCTTGTTGTTGTTCCCTGTCCCGAGATCGATCATAATATGCTTGTTCCTGAAGAAGAACATCACGGTCGAGGGATCATACAGCTCGTACATGGTATTGAAGTCCGGCACCTCGGTGATATCAACCAGGTAGATCACTGCAAAGTTCTTTATGGTTTCTGCAACAGAAGCCAGCACTTCATCCATCTGCAGACAAAAATATCAGATACCCTAAGTTCCATTGGGTGACTACATATGACAGATACATGCATGCCAAGTTTTCAAAATTTTGTATTAATCCCTTTACGTCAAAGTGTTGTGCATGCCCTGAAATCAATTATACACTACCGAGGAACAAAAAGCAAGCCATTAGGTTCTAATTATTTGGAGTTAGCTGCATGCACACTCTATGTATGACAATATCTGTCATTAGATTAAAGAGTATTCAAATATATTTTTATTATTTCTAGTAAAGACTTACTATTTCTGTTTGCATTTCCTCACACCACTAATCCTAATCAACTCACTCTATCTAACCATAACATTCATAAGTTAACTTTGAATATATTCAGTATAAATTGAGCATATATTTATGTTTTAATATATAAAGTCACCAGATATTCCTATATATCTCTGAAACATATGCATGAACACTCCTTTATGTTGTTCTAGGGGTTTTCAGATATAAAGGAAATCATCAACAATTTTGCAAGTAACTCATATTAGAAGATCTATAAAAAAACCTCTTCAATTTGCCGATCAAGAAAATTAAAATATTGTGTTGGCTTCTATCATCAGACCTTGAAGTTGGGATTACTGAACTGGCACATCTCAGCCTCCGGCCAAGCTGGATATGATAGAAGCTACTGATATAGTGCACATTTTAGTTTAAATTAATATTCAGTTAGCTCAGATGTGTTAGGTTTATGACTTAGCCTTTGATTGGATAAACTAGGTTCAGGCATATAAATTTTGTTTTCTATCCTTAAATGGTTCCAGCATGTTCTTTGTCATGGATTTCAGGTATGCCATTAAAAAATCAACTAGATTAAAAATTGAGTCGTGCTAGATTATGAGTAGGTATGTGATTGTAGGAGTTCAGTCAGCTACTATTTCAAATAACAAATAATTATGAAGTATAAAAAAAAAGATCATGTGATTTCTTCAATGACTACTATTTTCTTATTTGTTTTCATAGTACACAAGTCCAAGAAGAAGCCAAATTAAGCAACAAAGTTCAGCAGTTTGCCTATCTCTCTTTTTTAAAGAAGCCATTCATCCTTATTAAACCAAGCTAAAATCCAGCTAACCCAAAACAGAGAAAGATAATGGTTACTTGTCTATTGGGACTTCAAGTTTGAGCTATATGCCTACAGAAAATAGAACTCTCTAAGTAATTTTGGGAAGTAATGGCATCTGATTGTCCAGTTAAACTTCACTTTCGAATTCTCTTGCCTGTTCTCTCATAAATCCTCTGGCTGCTGATTTATGCTTTTAATATATTCCCAGAAACAATACTCTTTTTTCAATCCAATAAACCCGATTGAGTTGACCTGAACCCTCACTATTCACTTACATCAAGATACCAACGATACATCACTGAGCTACTAAAGAATAAATAATAACTCACACTATTAATCTCTTAGAGTGGAATATGGCACCAACTTAAAGATAATCTCTTCCAAATTGTAGCAATCCAAACTCATCTCGGAATAAGACCCTTTTTTCGGAAGACTGATTAAAAATCCATGGGATTTCACCTGGATTAAGAATAAATTCTTATAATACAATGAATATATTGATGAAGCAGAGGGATAATTTTACAGTCACCTTGTGATGCAAGAGAATAATGCAAGCAAGATGATGAGAAAGATGATTATTTATTCTCATTCTCGGAATAAGAACCTTTTTTCGGAAGTCTGATTAAAAATCCATGGGATTTCACATGGATTAAGAATAAGTTGTTATAATACAATGAATATATTGATGAAGCAGAGGGATAATTTTACAGTCATCTTGTGATACAAGAGAATAATGCAAACAAGATGATAAGAAAGATGCTTATTTATTCTCATTCATTATATGTGAACGCCAATCTATTCCAATTGAACTCAGCATAAACTCCCCTACGTACAAATCTGAAACTTTGTTTGATCGAAGTCCGTACAATCGAATGTGTCCAAACTCTAATCCCTGACCCAAATCGGTTGCATGTCCAACCACACTGCCAAGCATGGCGGAGATCAGCAGGGAACCATTCTTGACTGACATTTAGTCAACCAATTATAGAAATCAGGTAAAGACTACTACAACGGCAAACGAATGCTGCTACTTAGGGTTAGTCCAAAACAGAAAAAGAAAAGATTGTAACTTCAAGTGGATTTCAGAAATATAACGGACGAGTCATACGATTTCGCACGCAAACCCTAATTGATGGCCGATTCCGACCAAGAACAGAAGCGAGAAATAAAAGGGACCCAGATCAAGAGAATCAAGAAAGAGGAGAATAAAGACCGGGTTACCTGCATGCAGGTCTCGTCCCAGTCATGGCCGAAGCGGATGACGACCAGGCGCTCCTCCTCCGCCAGGATCGCCTGATCCACCGCCCACCCTGAGTGCAGGTGCGGCAAAAGGTACGACATCTCCCTCGCTCGCCGTCTATCTCTCTCTCTCTCTGCGAAAACAGAACCAAACGAGCAGAGAAAGCAGCATATAAATAAAATAATAATATTTTTAACTTTAGAATCATCTAGCAATGAGGGAGAGCGTGGGCCCACCGAAGCTCCCAGACAATCGCAGCCGTCAGATATATCAATCTTGTCCGAATTAATGGCTATGATCGTCCATTCAATCTCCCAAACGTATCATTCGCTTTCTTGCTAATTGACGCCACCAATTAGTTCCTTTCGGGCCGCCAGATAGTCCAACGCTTTGGGGTCCACTTTAAATCCTCCAGTTACAATCCAGGTAGCAAAGAGAGGAAAACGATGAGATTGATGATGTTAATTTGTCACCGCCCGAGAGCTACGTGTCAATTTCTAATTGGATTTTAATTATTTTTACATATCAAATGCCAGACAAAAATAGATAATATATTTTTTAAATAATAATAATAATATAGAAGTCCCAAAATTTGCCTCTCTCATCGCCCTTCTCATCAATTCCTCTTCCTCCACCCTCTCATTGTCATAAGAAACTCCTCTCTTTCTACTTCGGAGGATTCTCCCTTATAACATGAGTGTCCTCCCCAATATTCAATAATAATATCATAATCTAAGACTCTCTCACCCTTATCACCACCATATGTCGATTACCTGCGTAGCTTTCTCCAGCGATGTAGAAGTCATGAGATTTGAACTGTGGGAACCTCTTGAACCAGTTGAGAAGAAATATGTAGGAGTCCTCAGCTACAAACAGTTGCATCGGACAAGAAGTTGATCTGAACATTTCATTGCGTAGATCAGAGGTCGTATTAGTGTAAGAAAACCCCACGCCAACTGGGGACTCGAGGAATAGCAAATTGGCCTCTGCAATTAAGACTTGATGTTCTTAGGTTCCATTTTACGAGTGTCAGTGAAGAAGAAGCATTTTCCTTTGTCATGAATGCTCGTTGACTTGTGTATCAGAAAAGGTCCGAGCTCCTCTGCCGCTCCATACCCAATGGAAGAACAACCAGGCCCTGCGACCAGAAAGAATTCCAGGAGAATACAGAACACTGTAACTCCATTACAGAGCAAAGGCATACCTCCATTAAGCCAAAGGAGAAGCGGCTTCTTCTTGGGGGCGTGGGTGGCCTCGAAGAACCAGTAGAAGAGCCCCCGACCGTGGCTCTCGTTGACGGTCACGTAGCCGGCGTAGTGGCTGAAGTTGACAGGGGCTGGCCGGGGAGCCGGACCACCCGGTCGGCCTGCTGTTGCTTCGACGCTTTATAGTCCACTTCGTCTGTGTCGGCGAGAGCAAAAGAGCGGCACAAGATGAAGAAGAAAAGGAAGAAAGAAAACGATGAAGTTGCAATGCAGCGAAGAGAACGTTGGAGCGCGAAGAAGACCGAGTGAACTCTCTTTGCTGCATGCGATAAGACCGGAGGAAGCAATACATAATTGATGGAAGATCCCGCGACGAGGGGAAGGCACGCAGAAGACAGCAGCACAACTGCAAAGTTGATGCCAATATATGAAAAGTGCATGGAAAGAGACACCCAAATCGATCCGCTCAATAAAGGACTGAAAAAGATCAAAAGACATCTCCTACTATAAAAAAAATTCATGAATCACTTTAATCCTTATAATTTATTCATATTTAAAATAATTTATATATTTATAAAAATAGTTAATAGACATTAAAATTTTATAACTCATAATAAATTATTTAATATAATAATATATATAATTTAAGTTTAAAAAAGATTTAAGATTTATTTTAGCCCATGTAGTTTTGATCGTAGATCATTTAAGCTATTATGGTTTACTCATGTCTAAAATAGTCCGTACATTTTAAAAAATTAATATATAAGTTTCTCTCGTCAAGTTTGAGTTAACAGACATTATTGTTTACTTACATGACATGCTGACTCATAATAAATTATTAATATAATGACATATGCAATTTAAGTTTAAAAAAAAGTTAAGATCCATTTTGTCGAAAAAGAGAAAACGACGGAGACTATAGTTACAGATAAAGGAAAAGAGATAAAGGCAAGAGAGGTCGGAGACAAAGATGAGAGAGAGGTGGGTGAAGATACTCAGGAGGAGGAAGAGGGACAAGACGACCATAATGTACCTAACATTAGATTAATTGATGCACATCTACTTAAGGCAGGATCGAAAGCTCATAAACTCATTGTCAGTGTCAGAGAGGCTACGTACGTGTGATGCCCTACTAAGCAGCAGCGACTCGGTGTTATTGTTGGTGGTCGCTTCCACGATGACACCTCATTTTTCCATTGATGAATGTTAATTTTTTAAAAACTCAAATTACACATGCAACTATATTAATGATTTATTATCAGTCAACGTACCACGTAGTAAATTCTAATGTCTATTAACTCGGACTTGACATGAGGGGTTTATTTATCACGTTTTTAAAAATATGAGGGTTATTTTAGATACGAGAAAACTACAAGGATTTAAGAGATCCATGACCAAAATCATAAGAGTTAAAATGAATCTTAATTCTAAAAAATAAAATTTTATTTTAAAGTTATTTTTTACGAGGAATTAGATGCAATATGAAATGATTTTTTTTATAAAATAAAAATATATTTAACGTTATGACACCACAAATATGGTACCAAATTAGTTGGACTTACACATCATTCTCTCCCATTAATTAAGAAGTTTCATTAGTCGGATTTAGTCCAAATGGTTACGGAAGTTGGCTTTGTTTGGGTTATTAAAGTCAACACGTAGAATAAGTTGGTGCAACAAAACCCAAAACTCGACTACAAACTTACACTTTGTGAAATACGATGCATGGAATCCATAAGAAATCGATAACAATAGCTCCGAATTGAAATTCAACTAAAAATAGGAAGTCGATGCCATGCAAACTTCTAAATTATTCTTTTAATCCTCAAAATAATTTTTAACTGTCAAATCATCTTCCAACCCCCACCTCAACTATTTTGGGTGCTATCATTGATTTGGCGCACAAAAGGAAGTGGAGCTAATTCTCATGTTCGTTATCATCTTCACCTAACTCCAAAGATTTCATAAGCTTCTCCGCATGGGTTCTTCATTAAAACAAAAAGGAAATGGTCTCTATCTGTGATAAAACACAATATGTTGCTTCACATGGCAGTTCAATTGCTGAAACATACAAGAAAGCCCTACTTTTTGACCTTGATGTTGATTCTCCAACCATCAACCAAAAGAAAGAACAATAATAACTCAAAACAAGTGACAATGGATTGCATACTCTTCTAATCATGGCTAATGGATGCTTTAGGTGAATAAAGTGACGATCTACATGTTGAGAAGAAGATAGTATACATGGTTGCTTAATCATCCAAGTAATTATCCAGTAGCGCAGGATGATCAACTTTGTTCGAATCATTCCTGAAGCTTTCTTTCTCGGTAGAGCAGCCAGTGTCACTCCTGTGACAGAAACAAGAAAAGAAGGCAGCCAAGGCAGGTGTGTTTGGCGACCATGCATCCTTAAGTCGCACCTAATTTCCACCCTCCACATCAGTCTCATCTCTCCGACCACCCTCACCTACCTCCATCCTCCACACTTGAGACCTCCTTCCCAGCTTCCCTTGCATCATGTACTAACCAAACCCAAGCATAAATCTGCTTAACATGAGACTGCCAAAGCTCCGCATGTTTGGCACTTTCAGCTCACCAAATCAAACAGCTCGTTACATCAAAACGAGACAGATTCTGTAAGAAATCTTCCCCCACCATGCAAAAGTTCTATATTAATGGCCGCTCTCTAACACTCCAACATCAGTTGTTGTCTCTCTCTCTCTCTCTCTCTCTCTCTCTCTCTCTCTCTCTCTTTTCTAAGCAGGTGGACACAATGAACTCCTGCAACGATACCACCATGTCGGACAGCCAAAGAGCTTCCTCTGGTATCAGTGGCTTCTTCTCGCTGTTGCCGGAGATCCAAACTTTTGAGCTGTTTCTGGCTGTGTCCATCTTCATAACCATTCACTCACTCAGGCAAGGGAAGCGTCAGGGCCTCGCGGTGTGGCCGGTGGTCGGCATGCTCCCGTCTCTGCTCCTCGGCATCCGCAACGACATGTACGAGTGGGTCACCGGCGTGATCGAGCGGCAGGGGGGCACGTTCACTTTCCGTGGCCCGTGGTTCACCAACCTCCACTGCGTCGTGACGGCCGACCCCCGCAACCTCGAGCACCTCCTCAAGACCAAGTTCTCCAGCTTCCCCAAGGGCGAGTACTTCCGCGGCACCGTGCGCGACTTCCTCGGCGACGGCATCTTCAGCGCCGACGACGAGACCTGGCGAAAGCAGCGCAAGACGGCGAGCCTGGAGTTCCACTCCGCCGAGTTCCGGGCCATGACCGCCCGGTCCCTCGTCGAGCTCGTCCACTCGAGGCTGCTCCCGGTGCTCGAGGCAGCCCACGACGGCCGCGCGCAGATCGACCTCCAGGACGTGCTCCTGAGGCTCACGTTCGACAACGTGTGCATGATCGCCTTCGGAATCGACCCGGGCTGCCTCCGTCCGGGCCAGCCGGAGATTCCGTTCGCCAAAGCCTTCGAGGACGCGACGGAGGCCACCATCATACGCTTCATCACGCCCACCGCCATCTGGAAAGCACTGCGCTACCTCGACCTCGGGAGCGAGAGATGGCTCAGGCGGTCGCTGAAGCGGGTCGACGAGTTCGCCTACGACGTCATAAGAACAAGGAAGAAGGAGCTATCGTTGGAGTCTGGCGACAAGAACAGTACGGCGAGAACCGACCTCCTGACCGTGTTCACTAGGCTCAAAGACGAGGACGGGAAAGGCTTCTCCGACAAGTTTCTGAGAGACGTCTGCGTCAACTTCATACTCGCCGGCCGCGACACCTCGTCGGTGGCGTTGGCCTGGTTCTTCTATCTTCTCGACAAACACCCGGAAGTAGAGGAGAAGATTCTTGGGGAAATCAACACGATAGTGAAGGAAAGAGGATCAAGAAATGACGGCGAGGGAGCAGAGGGCGAAGAACTAGTGTTCAGGCCAGAGGAGGTGAAGAAGATGGAGTATCTGCAAGCGGCGCTGTCAGAAGCTCTCAGACTGTATCCTTCGGTGCCAGTGGACCACAAGGAGGTACGAAATGCAGATCAATTTGGCTCTTCGGTTTCTTCTCTCGCCTCATGATTCGATTGCGATCCCTCAGGTTGTGGAGGACGAAGTGTTCCCAGATGGCACGGCACTGAAGAAGGGAACCAAGGTCGTGTACGCCATCTTCTCCATGGGAAGGATGGAAAGCATATGGGGGAAGGACTGCAGGGACTACAAACCAGAGAGGTGGCTAAAGGACGGCCGCTTCATGAGCGAGTCCGCGTACAAGTTCACGGCCTTCAACGGCGGTCCGAGGCTGTGCCTGGGGAAAGACTTCGCGTACTACCAGATGAAGTTTGTGGCAGCTTCGATCCTCCGCCGCTACCATGTGAGGGTTGCAGAGGGCCACCCGGTGGCGCCCAAGATGGCGCTGACCATGTACATGAAGTATGGATTGAAGGTCACACTCTGCAGAAGGGACGAGATGTGAGCCCTGAGAAGAAGTAGCGACGAGGAACCCCCAAGGTTTTCATGGATCATAATAATGAACGTTGTCTAAAGCAGTAGTAGCGGAAGACAGTATGTTTCTTTATATTAGATTTTTCTTTGTTTTGTATTATGCATGGGAGAGTTGAGTGATGTATTATTAAGGTCATATACTTGATATAATCGAGTGTTTCATTTCCATCACCAAAAAATAGATACTTTGGTATATGAGGGTAATAATAGTGACAAGACTCGGGCTGACGTCAGTTGCCCCAAATGATGCCTCATGCCTTGATCGACCCGCCAGCTTCTGGTCAAACGGACCAGAACGTCGACCGAGGCGCATTAAAGTCTTGCTCAGGCTCGATCCTTCACGCCACGCCAACACCAGTGTCAGACGCTAACAGCCTGCCCCCTGCAAGCGGGCACCTCAGGAAGCAATAAGCTTCCCTATAAATATCCTCGCATTCTAGGGGGAGAGGGGGAAAAACACACACAAAAAAAGACCTCTTCACTCCATCTGACTTAATCATCGGAGGGGTCGGGCCGAGCACCCCGACTCGACCTTTGTGCAGGTGCGAAGCCGAAGGTCCCTACTGGATGCGCAGGCGAGGAGTTCCTGCCCGGAGGAAACGACGACCCCGTCCCGATCGGACCATCGCAGCCGGCCACCTCAGCGGACTCAAAGGCCGTCCCGGGAAGATCCCCGTCATCCGGACCCGAACCGAGCCGCGTCGGCCCCGAGGCCACGGCTCAAGGTTGTTTCCCATAACATTTTAGCGTTAGAAGGAGGGCCCGGAATGTCGGGTGATCACCCGAGTGGCTCAGATGAGCCTGCGACTCAATGTTGTTTCCCACAACATTTTGGCGTTAGAAGGAGGGCCCGGAATGTCGGGTGATCACCCGAGCAGCTCAGATGAGCCCGCGGCTGAGAGGTCACACCCGACTGGAGTCTCGGGGGAACATCCCCCGCACGGTGGTCATCGTGACGAACACCTCGCCATGACCTCAGAGCGCTATTGGCGGATATTCAAGGACCCGGGCCTGTCGTCGCCCGACGGCGCCCCCGCTGACCCCTCGCCCGTGTCGTCCGAGGCATTTCAGGACCTCGCTCATCAAGTCTGAGCTTTGATGGGTATGGTGCAAACCATTATCCCGCTCGTTTCTCATTCGGCGCACCTGCCTGCGATCCAACAACTGCGACAACACGAGGCGCTCGTTCGGGCCCACACGACACTTCCGGAGCTCCCCACTTCGCCTCGAGTCCGACCGGCCCCACTCGGGGATCCAGTGATGGCAAACCCGAGCGGTCGCCCGGAACCCGAGGCATTCTCTTCGGATTATATGGACTCCCTGAGGGCCCAGTTGCGTTTCGTCAGCCAGCAACTCGACGAGGTGTAGAAAGAGGTTCGCAGGTCCAAAGGAGAGCTTGGGGGGGACGCACATCAGGGATCTTCGTTCACACTCGAGATACAGGATCAGACAGTCCCCCTGAACTTCCAGTTCCCCTCTCTGGACGCATATGATGGCGCCACCGACCTAGCGGACCACGTAGCCGCTTTCCGTGCCCAAATGGCATTGTACGGAACCTCTGACGCTTTGATGTGCAGAGCGTTTCCCACCACTCTGAGAGGGCCGGCCCACGCGTGGTATGGCGGCTTGAAGACCGGAACGATCGCTTCCTTAGACCAGCTCATCAAGGACTTCGAGCTCCACTTCGTGGCCTATGCACGGCCAAAATCGTCCGTGACACTGCTCATCGGACTCAAATAAAGGGAGGACGAGCCCCTCTCACATTTTGTGGATCGCTTTGCCACGCAAATCCGGGGTTTGTCGGACACTCACCTCTCTTTGTTGGTGCATGCGTTTATGATAGGCCTGCGACCTTCCAGATTCCTCTAGTCCTTAGCGGAGCGACCTCCCACCATGGTGTCAAAGATGCTCCAGCGGGCTAACCGGTACATCGCAGCGAGGGCCTGGGCGGCCGTGAGGAGAAGGGACGACTTCCGACAGCGGGCTCCATAGAAGAGGTTAAGCACCCGCGGTGGCTATCCGATGTAGTCCTCGTGAAAAGAAATCTAGGCCCTGCCTTAGTCTCTTCCGAGCGAAGGTTCAATATCTACCTGATCGCCTCCCGGCTCGCGGTTAGCCCCGGCCTAAACTCTTCTGAATCTACACGGCTCGACCATAGACTACCCGAGTCTACCTCAGGGCGGCCTGCCCGCCTGAGCCGTATCCCTCGATCGTAGACTGTCGAGTCCACTTCAGCGCGACCTGCCCGCTTGAGCCGTGTCCCTCGGCCATAGACTCAGTCTATCTCAGGGCGGCCTCCCTGCATGAGCCGTATCCCTCGGCCTGAGTCGTGTCTCTCGGTCGTAGACTACCCAAGTCTACCTCAGGGTGGCCTGACCGCCTGAGTCGTATCCCTTGGCCGTAGACTACCTGAGTCTACCTCGGGGCGGCCTGTCCGCCTGAGCCGTATCCCTCGGCCGTAGACTACCCGAGTCTACTTCAGGGCGGCCTCCCCGCTTGAGTCGTATCCCTCGGCCGTAGACTACCCAAGTCCACACTTACACGGCCTCCCCGCTTGCGCCGTGCTCCTCGGCCATGTTGCCCGAGATCACGCTTGCGTGGCCTGCCCGCCTGCGTTGTGCTCCTCGGCCGCATGTTGCCCGAAACCACGCCTGCGCGGCCTACCCTCGCATTCTAGGGGGAGAGGGGGAAAAACACACACAAAAAAGACATCTTCATTCCATCTGACTTAATCGTCGGAGGGGTCGGGTTGAGCACCCCGACCCGACCTTTGTGCAGGTGCGAAGCCGAAGATCCCCACTGGACGCGCATACGAGGAGTTCCTGCCCGGAGGAAACGACGACCCCGTCCCGATCGAACCGCCGCAGCCAGCTACCTCAGCGGAGTCGAAGGTCGTCCCGGGAAGATCCCCGTCATCCGGACCCGAACCGAGCCGCGTCGACCCCGAGATCACGGCTCAAGGTTGTTTCCCACAACAATATCTATTTAGCAAGTATCAAAAAAAAAAAAACAAATAATAATAATAATAATACTAATAAGAATAAGAATAATAATAATAATAATAATAATAATAATAATAATAATAATAATAATAATAATAATAATAATAATAATAATAATAATGAAGAATCGACAAGTATCCAACAATATTCCGATCATATTATTCAGCATTAGTGCCTTAAGGACAATTCAGCCCTCGTTAGAGACAGCCTCGCCTTGTGTGGTAAGTTCATCAACAAAATTCCGCACCTCTTTCATCAGTTTCTTGTTCGTTCTAGCGATCCAAACTTCAGTCGCTAATTCTATCTGAAACCCATCGTCAACCCAATCTCTTTGGTGCCATCTGCATAGCAAGAACATACATACAACTTCAGAAGACCTCAAGTTGGTCCCATACTTGCTCATCTGCACTCAAACCAAGCTCCTTCTCCACCTTGTTCCACCCACCAACAAGATTCTCAGGGAACCGCTTCTTCACCTTATCAACCACTGCCTTTGCCTCTTCCAGCTTCGTTCCCTTTACCAATCCCTCCACTAGAAGCTTCATTGTGCGAAAACCTGGAACCTTATTCGACTTCAAGCTATCCTCGAACACCTCCAGCCCCGTGTCGACATCCCCATTCTCACACAATCGAGACAGAAAAATCTTAAACATCGTTGCGTTCGGACGGCAACCCTTCTCCCTGAGTCCTCTATATACCGCTTTGGCCTCTTCAAACTGGCCCGCATTGCAATGACATGTGAGAAGATAAGTGTAGGTGATCGTATCAGGCTTAATTCCCGCAGCTTCGATCTCCCCGATCAGCTCAAGAACATCCTCCGGCTTTCCCTGTCCAGCCCGATGCATAACCCTCACATTGTAAGCTGTAAGATCGGGCGCACACCCATTCCCAACCATCTCCTTCCACAGCGCCTCAGCCTCATCCGACTTCCCTTTCTTGTAAAGGGAATCGAGGAGCGTGGTGTAGATCACGGTGGTCGGCTCCAGATGCTTTACAGTCACCATCTCTTTCAACGTCTCGATGGCTTTGTCAGTCTTGCCGGTGAGGCAAAGAGCATTGACGAGGACGCCGTAGGAGACAACATCGGGCGTGATGGCGTGCTTCTCAGAGAGCTCAGCGAATAAGCCTGGAACGCGGTTGGGCTTCTTGGCCCGGATGCAGGCGGAGAGGAAAGCGTTGAAGGAGACAAGTGAATGGGGGGCGGAGATAAGGACGGGGACCTCGTCGAAGGTGCGCAGCGCGTGGTCGAGCATGCCGGCGGTGCCATACGAGAGGATGACAGTGGCGACGTAGTGCTCGGTGAGGCCGGCGGCAGCGGACATGCGGTACTCGAGGAGGGCCTCAACGTCAGAGAATCGGCGGGATCGGGCGAGGCGGCGGACGGTGAGCTCGAGGGCGTAGCGGGCGGAGGTCGAGGAGGTGGAGTCGGCAACGGAAGATAGGATGGTGACAGCCCGATCGGGGTCGAACTCCTTCCGGAGGCGGGACTTGGCGACGGCGGCTGAGATCCCGGTGCGAGTTGCAGGAGCGGTGGTGGAGAGGCGGCGGGGGAGGCAGCCGAGGAGGGAGAAGTGGCGACGCGCGGCGGAGAGATCGCCCATTCTACAACGTGACGGAAGACGGGTTTAGGGTTCTGATCCGGACTTAATGGAAGCCATTTTTGGATCCTTTAGGAGCTTCATAAGCCCAGCCCAGTGGACTAGATAATTTGTCGGCCCATCGAAGGAACGAAAACATCGAGATCGTTACCTTAAGATTCGGATTTGCGTTGGCAGAGAACCTTGACGACCAAAATTTCTGCGATGACTTGAGCGGTACCCTCACGCTCAAGTCAACTCTCTCTTCCGTGTTCATCCATCGAAGAATCTACTAACTCCCCCGCTGGCCCAAGTCAACGGAGAGCTTGCGGATTAACTACCACGTAGTTTTCGTTCGTTCAGCCACTCTGTTGCCAGTGTCTCGGACAACACGAGATCTGGTTGACCGCTTCGCCATGTGTTACGTTACCTGCGAAGACCTGCTGCAATGGCAAGCAAACAAAGTCATCGCTGTGTGTCATCAGAGATGCTGTGTGCTGACGCGAAGAACCATTGATACCGTTTCATCAGTAGCAATTATATCGAATAAAGAAAGAAAACGTAACGCATACTTGGTCAAGTACTTAAGGATTAGGTGTCAAACACATCTTAGAGACGCGTTTTAAGCCTTCTTATACAAATCGTATGATTCGATCGAGACAGCCAAGTGAAACGTGATTCCTGCATTGTTTTCGCTGGCGAACGGGTGATGAACCCGTTCGAAGTTGGGTAGCTGTGTCAAACCTACACCCGACGGATCGATTCTTTAATTCGGTCTGGTACGCCCCGACAGTCAGTGGAAATCGCTCGTCAGAGTGGGAACGGGTTGACCCGGTTCAGGACTCGAGCTTTCATTATTGTATGACAGCGGTAACCTCATTATCCAGTGGACTCAGCGTAGACTCGACACCAACGAACAAGATATCCATCCTGATATCCGACGTCGTCCTGGGTACGTATTCACCCCTACACCTTCTTCTTCCCATTCTCTCCTCCTTTGTCTTCAAAATTACGAAGCTTTGCCATTCTAGTCTGCCTCGTCAATACGACCCATTCAAAGTCGAGGTGGCAACGACGTGGTACTGACGAGTCCCAGAGGGTCGTATCGTCAATAAAGCAATCCGCGGCCACCCATCGTTTTGCCTCGGCCTCCTCCTATAAACCCCACAGCATACCATCCCTTATCCCGAACAAGAATAAGATAGCCTAAGCTGTATGCGATATGTTTTCCTTAATTAGGCGTTATGAGTCACTCTTCCCATCGAAGCCGTCGTCACTGAAGCCCTCGGCCTCGTCGGCCACTCGCTCATTGGAGGAAGCCCTCTCCCTCTGCCTTCGCTCCCTCCTCCCGATACCCGGAGACTCCCCGGGAGTCCCCCTGCGTTGGCTCCACCGCGCCGTCCGCATCCTCGCCCTCACTCTCGCCGCCACCGCTGCCCTCGTCTCCGACCGTTCCCTCCCCGGTGGCGTCGATTCCGATGCACTGACTGCCCACCTCGACGCCGGAGTTTCCTTCCTCGACGCCTGCAACGCTGCCTCCGCCGAGATCGCGCAATTGGAGCACCGGCTCCTCCCCCTACGCGTCGCGCTCCGCATCCTTCGCCCTGATGAGGTTGACGGTGACGAGAACGCCCTACGGCGGGCGCGCAGGGCGATCGCGGAGTGGGAGAGCACGCCGAGCGGCGAGATTGGGCGGTCGGCCGGGGAGCTGATCCGGAGAATGGCGCCGGATGAGCCGCCGCGCGGCAGCGCGTCGGCCGTGCGGAGGGCGACGTACGCGGTGGAGTCATTGTCGCGCCTGGTGATGGCGGCCGTGGTGGCGGTGCTCGGCGGCGGAGAGGGCAAGGCGCTGTTGGGCGAGATACGGGTCTCCGGCGAGTGGCCGTGGGCGGATGCCTTCAACGAGGTGGCGGCGGCGGTGTCTGGGCGACTACGAGTGGCCCTACCCGGCGAGCTGGAGGCGGTGGAGGCGGCGGTGAGGAGGTTGGCGGGCGTGATCGACGACGAAACGGAGGGATTGGGGATGGCAGTCGAGGCGGTTGAGATAACGACGGAGGAGTTGACGGTGGGTTTGGACGGTTTGACGGACGGCGTTAACGGAGCATTTCACGCCGCGATGGGAACCCGGACTGCCGCGTTGAAGAGCCTACGGTGTCGTCTGCGAGGGTGTTCATAAATCGATACACTCCTACTACATCAGGAATTCAAGGAAGCAATTGGCGCCATCTTCTCGAGGCACAAACAAAACTTACTATTGTGAATTTGTAGTTCAGTTATATGAATAAAATCAATAAATTTGTTGTCTGCTGTTTCATCAATGGAATAATTGTGTATGATTCGGACTAATTATAGGTTATTTTCGTATTTAGTTATTTTTAATATTTTCGATTTTTATATTTATAAAAATAAAATATTTAATTGATTATTTTTAATTTTTTTTAAGCGTATAAAATTATCGCTTTAATCTTTTTATGGATCATAATATTTCGTTTTCGTAAATATAGTAATCTCAATATAACTTTTAAAATTATAGGAATCGAAATATTAAAAGTAGTTAGTTATAAAAGGTAATATGCAATTAATTCCTATGATTTTTTTAAAAGTTGATCATAGTTGATCATGATAAACAAGCGAGAATCAATGATCAAGATTGCTAGGCGTAGGGTAATCAATCACGAGATGAAGAGGGATGAAGGGGTGATGGAGGGTGGTGACTGATAGGGAGAAAATGATAATTTATGAAAAAAAAAATACTCTACGAATTATTTTTTAACTTGGGACACTCTACGGAAAAAAAAATAAATAAATTTTTTTTTTTTGAGAATTCACCCATAATTTAATCATTGTTTGATTTTTATTCAAAACATTATTGGATGCTTATAGTCTTTAAAAAATCTTATAATTAACAATAATATTATTAAGAGTACTACAGCAACCACATGGAAATGGTTAACAGTCGTAAGGGTAAATATGCTATTCATGAACATTTTTGAGGGTAGATATGAGCTGCCGAATAAAATACCGATGAATACAACAGTGCTCGGGCCCTAACTGGGACGATGTGCCTGATACACCCGTCACCATTTACCAACCCTCGGAGGTCTCTTCTGATTTGAGAGAGGTGTTCCCCAAGCATTCCAATCGGAGGGAGAAAGGCAGCGATGACGGCCTTCGTGACGTTGGAAGACTCCCCAATGTTCAGAAAGCAGGTGGTTTTTCTTGAATCCTTTCTGTTCCCCCAAATGATACCTCGCTTTCTGCTATGTTTTTTCTTGAATTCAGTTTGGGAGATCTTGATCTGGTTCATGGAGGTCTGTAGCCAATCTGAGATAGAAAGATCTGAGCTTGGGCCCAGGAGAGTGCGATCCGGTTCATTTTACAGATAAAATTATCCGTAATTTTGGAAATTTGATGTAGGTACTTGGGAGAACCCTTATAGACAATTTCCATCAAGGGTCATAACATTACGGCTGATTCCTATAAGGTTTGCTCTGCTGCTGTGAGACCCAATTGGAAGAGGGCATTGATTTAGGATCCGGAACCTTGGGTTAGCCTTGTGATGGAAAGAAAGTTGTGTTTGTATGTCGATATTTGCTTATAATCAACGATGGGGCCTCCTCATAATACATTGCAGGATACGTCTAACATGGACAATATACTGTGGACTGCTTGTGGTGCTAGAACATTCTAAAACTTGCAGAGATTTCGTTTTTGTATATCCAAGAAAGAAACTAGGAAGAAATTTTCTTCACAATGAAAAGACTCTTGCCTCTGAGGAATGAAAAGACCTAAGGTTTAGCTTATGGTAGGATTGCTCCTCTTTTGGCTGAGTACTTACAAAAACACTCTTCTTGCTTGCAGGGTCATGATTGCACACACTATGCCTACCTGGTGCACTAGCCCTTTTTTTGTAAATAATTTGTTAAAACTAAATTTTTTAATGCTATTCATATATAATACTAGTTTGTTTATATTGTTGTTTAAATAATTTTTATTTTATACTGTTTTAGTTTTTTCATTTTTAATTTTATTATGTTATTATACTTTTGGATATCTGTGTACTCAAATTATAATTTTTATGCTTATTTAATCATACTATATTTCATTAATATATTTCTTAGAAGTGTTTTGCTGATGTTGTTGAGTCCCTTTCAAGACCTTTGGCTTCTGTAGTGACCTTTATGAGGTTTTCAAGTCATTGTGTTGCTCTTGTTGTCTCAACTTCTGACACGAGAATATAAGAAGGGGGTTGGTGCATTTGTACACACGAAAACACCTTTTTGGCTTTCTTGAAATGTAGTTGAAATTGCATTAGTTTATTGATAGTAGTTCTGTCTTTCTTGTTGGAATTTTGTGATGATTTTGGAGTATACTATCTATGTAAACTGAAGATTTATTTCTTCTTGTTAATCTTAAGATTTATTCATTGGAGCAAACGACTGATGAATTAAAAGATCGATGTCACAAGTTTCACAAAGGATGTAAGAGATTTATGTGAGTATGCTCTGTGCATATAGTGAATTTATTAAAATTTTGATATAGTATTTTATATGTAATATCAGCTCTCTTTGCAGACACTGATCTTGCCAAATGAATTAATATTTATCTACAGGGTATCACTTGGTGAAGCCTATTATGGTGACCTTTCCTTTGCAGACTCATTGGAAGCATTTGGGGCTGGACAAGATGATCCTGTTAGTGTAGCCATAGGAGGTTGTTTAGCTATGCTTCATTCAAGATGTCTAGCTTTATGTTGACCTATGCATTGTGTTTCTTTGGTTATTAACTTCACAATGATTATCCTATATGTTTTACCTTGTTATGATTTGGCAGTTTGGCTATCTTATGTATTTAATGTTGTCCTAATCAATAAACGGAAAAAAAGTTATGATCAACAGTTGGCAAGCATACTCATAGGCTTTTTAGTTGTAGCAAGGCCATTGAATTTATGGAACTCGCTCAAAATTAAATATAAAAGCAAAATTAATATTAAGTTGCAACAACAACAAGCTGGTTTTTCAGTTACTTGGGATACATATAGATAACTATCAAGATATGTAATTAGGAAGAAATTAAGTCATTGACTGTTCTGGAAATTTAGGCTGCTAGAAGATAAGCCAAGATACCAAAAGTGGAATAAGGAAATCTGCTCCTCATGACGTTCTTAGCCAATGGAAAAGGAAAAGAAAGGGAAAATAATACAATGTAAACAACATTAACAACAAAAGCCCTTATAGAGAACAGAATGACAACATTACCTGATGACTAATTCTGCTAAATACTGCTTCTTTTACTTGATGTGATATTATATGCTTTGATTCTGAACTGTAGCTTGTGGTCCCTGTTATAATGTCATGTTCACTCACGCTAGTATGCCTTTTCTGGTAGGACCTGTAATGTCAAAATTCACTACTGCATTTAGGGAACTTGGGAGTTATAAAGAGCTTCTTCGCTCTCAGGTAATTGTCTTTGTACAGTTTTTCTTGTTTCTCATTCATCTATATGGCTCCAGCTTCAAACAACTACTTACAATAGCTTTGAAGGCTATTTTGTTCAACTTTAAAGTCGTAATACATTGGTAATCAGCAGAACTAATAAACATTCATTATTTTAAGATTTCTTGTCTTTAGTTAAATAACAGTTAATTCTTTCTATTAACTAATTTGGATTACCCCTGTTAACAGTGAAAAGACTCGATGTACCCTCAATTTATGTGGAGTTTGTTCCACGTCCCAAATTATACTGTCGAGTTATGACATCAGTTCTTTTCCAAGTTGATCAGTGAACGCATGGCCTTATTGTTGGCTTCTAAATTATGTTATATATTTTGGAATAATGGCTTTGAACCCTTACCATACTTCTTTTCAGAAAAAAACATCTCTTTTATTATTGCAGGCAGCTCAAGCACTGAGTTTTATCACCAGTTATATGCTACATTTGATTTTCTTTTTTGAAATAACTGTTTCATTGAGCTGGAAATTGTTTTGTATTTTCTTGTGCATGTTGTCAAAAGATTACTGTTAAAGGGCATACTACATCAATCATTCTTCTTTTTTGTTTTGGTTGCTTAAATATCAGTGTGATGATCGCTAAAAAAGAGTATTTTATGTTCAGTGCCTTCTATTGAGTGCATGCAGTTTGTTTGATTGACCTAACTCCTAAGTAAATGAAGGGAACTTTTGTGGATTGAACTTCCTAAGTTGTCTCCGATTGGACATGTTTGGCTGTATATCTGAATCATGAGATCCTTTTTTGTGAATATGCAGGCAATCCGAATAATTTTGTTTCTCTTGCAAACAGGTAGAACATATGCTGAGTAACCGTCTGATGCAATTCATGAATGTGGATCTGCAAAATGTAAAGGTAATTCTTCTTTGATTGTGATACGTGGCCAAATGGATTAAAAAATATGTATGCCTGCCCCCAACTTGTACTTCATGCAGTTGGGTTCTTGGCACCAAAAATTTGTAATAACATAATGTGCCAAGAACCAAAATATAATGGGAATAAGCCTAAGCACCATAAGCATAACAGGTCAGCATATGGGAATAAGCCTTGATTCATTTTTTTCCTAGACAACATTTTATGGTTTGCAAGAAATCTGTTTGTCATACATAGAAAGAGAACATTATGGTTTATAGAAAATCTGTTGCATCATATTAGACAGAAACACATAATTTTAACACACATTGACCAATGATCATATGGGCATAGGGACGGCATAGCTTTCATATTATTATTGTTTCAGAGGAAACACATTAATGAAAATATTAGACGTTCTCTGATGGCTAATCATGGAATGTAGGACTGTCGCAGGCGATTTGACAAAGCTACAGCAGGGTATGATCAGGTTTGTGTTCTCACCCATTCTTTCACTTGACCATGTTTTACTTGCTTATTCTTGAAACTTGTGTAACTTCTATATTAATTCCATGTCCTTGTTCTCATCATTTTCATTTAAGTACAAATTTGGTCTTTTAACTATAACCTTTAAGGATGTCATGTGGTTTGTGTTAGGCACGTGAGAAATTTATGTCATTAAAAAAGGGCACACGAGTAGACATAGTTGCTGAATTAGAAGAGGCAAGTTTCCTATACGAATGTGGTTCTGGATATATGACTCTAAGATGAAATTTACTGACACCTTTTTTTCCCTTCTTCTTGACAGAATTTGCAGAACTCAAAGTCAGCTTTTGAAAGATGTCGGTTTAATCTAGTATGTATTATAATTTTTTCTTTTCTCCTGATACTAATGTAAATCAGTTAGTTATTTCTTTTCCCAACTTGCTTATGTGGTTTTTTAAGAATCTCAGGTTAATGCTCTTGCAAATATTGAAGCAAAGAAAAAGTTTGAATTCCTAGAATCTATAAGTGCAGTAATGGATGCCAATATGAGATACTTTAAGCAGGTGGGTGGATATTCCCTGTTCGCATTCATCTTCTTTGTATTATCCATAGTTCGATTCAAGTTGAACATGATTTTTATCAGTTCTCTCGTCTCTTTCAGGGATATGAGTTACTGAGCCAGATGGAACCATTTATTCACCAGGTAGCATTCAGGTTTCATACATTCCTTGCATGTGGTTGCTTGACTCATTCTTTGTAACTTGAGCTTGTGGTTTGAGAGGCCAGGTTTTGACATACACTCAACAGTCAAAAGAAATGATTAATGTTGAGCAAGACAAACTTGAAAAGAGAATCCAGGAGTTCAGAACCCAAAGCGAACTTGCAAATTTAAGGTCCTCCAGCAATATGCAGGCCACAACAAGTGGTGATGGTATTAATGTAATTGGTCTCAATTCATACAAAAATATAGAAGCCTTGATGCAATCTACTGCTAATGGAGAGGTACTCATTTTTGGTGAATTGAGAGTTGGTTTTGTAATTTTTACGAAAGAAAAAAGTGATTTGTATATATCTATGGTAGGCAAGTAATGTCTCATTTGAATGAACATTAACCTAAAGCTTGGGTCTAGTATGTCCTGAATGACGTGAACAACACTCAAATGTCTAGTATGTCTTGAACAACACTTTAAGATTTTAAACAGATTTTCTTCTCATTTACTATTCTGTTTTAAATTATTTTTTTCGTGACACAGACCTTTGTGCCCATCAACTTGTAACTGGTGCCTTATGCATCCCCTTCAGGTTCAAATAATTAAGCAAGGTTATCTCCTTAAGCGATCTTCAAATTTGAGAGGAGATTGGAAGCGGAGATTTTTTGTACTTGATAGCCATGGGACTTTGTACTACTACAGAGATAAGTGGAGTAAACAGCCGGTATGACAATTTGTTTAATTTATGTTACCTAGTGCATCCTTTGTTAAATCTATGGAAAGCAGTAACCTGGGATGTTACTTCATCATGCTTTTTCAGTTATATTTCTATCACTTGCTCATTCTTTCAAGAGGTACCACATTACTTTACATATCCATCGTTTGTCATCCATCAAACATTTTTGGTTTTAGGAAGCCATATCAGGGTATCATAGAGCACAATCTATCTGATCTTGACTTGGTTCTTGAGGAATGTGGATAATGCATAGACTACTGGCCATGATCACTTAACATATCCCAGTTCCCAGAGTTGCTCAGTTGCTGTTCAATGGGACCACATCTGTATCTGACCATGATGCATAATTCTGCTTTAAACCCGAATCAAACTAACCAACTATAAGATTGGTGATTGGGCTTTCCAGAATCGACGTTTTGAAAAGTGTGCTCTTCTGTAGTAGGATGATCCATTGAAGATGCTCAGGAAGGCTCAGTAACCAGTTGTTTGACAATTCCCATCTCACGATTTCAACAGATTTCCATGTGACTATTCTTCCTTTGTGCTTGTGTTTCCATCTAAAGTGAGTAAGAGCTTGGTTCAAGTATCCTCTGATCAGCACTGGTAACATTCAACTGCCTTTAATTATTTTGCTTGTAACATTAGGACCAAGGCAACTTGAGCTGAAGCCAGTGAGTTCAGGCAATCCATTTCTTGGTCTTCTATTAGATGAGACACTCCATGAATCAAGTGGTATATAGTTAAGCTGCATTGGATTGCATAATAAGATGCTGTTATCATTAGAAATGTATCCAGAAGTAGCCTGGAAACTGAGGTCACTAAAGCAGTAGACCTTAAGTTTGCTTAATATGTATGACACACAGCTAGTATGTTCCTAATAATTCCTGTGGGCGTTTTATAACTCTGTCATGTGCATTGTCATTTTCTTGTGGGCTGTTTCTCAAAACAGGGTATCAACTGGTAAACATCATGCATCTTTTCATTTTCATTTTCATCCATCATTTTCTCTTTATCTTGGCTCTAGAAATAGAAAAATCATCAACATATCCAACATATAGAGTCCAGATGACACCTGAAGTACTTCCTTTCTAGTTGATTTTCTAAGCAAAGACCTAGGAAACTATCACTAGTACATCTGAAGTATTGTTTTTGGCAGATTTTGATTCTCACACCAAAGTACTTCATTTCAGGGTGGTGAGAACATTGGTTTTCACACTGTTGATCTTCGAACTTCAACCATTAAGATAGATGCAGAGCAGACAGATTTGAGGTTCTGCTTCAGAATAATATCTCCTGCAAAGACATTCACGTTGCAGGTACCCACAAATGTCCATCTGATGAAAATGAGCTGGAATGCTTTTTATCTGGAAAGAACATTATCTTGTTTTTTTTCCTGTGCTTATTAACTGCTTCTTACTTATGACAGGCTGAAAATGAAGTGGATAGAATGGACTGGGTTGAAAAAATTAGAGGAGTTATTACATCACTTCTAAATTCTACTTTATCTAATCAGGTGCTTCTAAAATTCTTTTTAAGTTTCATGAAATTGCCAGAATATTAGGTCAGACCAGCCTATAACAGGAGTTAGGTGTGTTCTATATATTGTTTTGAGATTTCCTTGTTATGATTTATTATTGTCTCCTGGTAATAAAATGATACTTGAATAACCTTTTATGAAAAAGTGATGTGTATAAATTTATGGGTCATGAACATTTGCTTATTGAGCCAATTTAAGAAATTGCATCTCTTATGGAATAAACTTATTAATTTTCTTGGGATCTTTACATGATAGCTTTCATCTGGCGGCTTGGACATGGATGGTCACAGCTTTGCTGATGCAAATGGTGTTGATGCTCATTTGTTAGAGGAGAGCACAAATACAAAAGGATATGATAATATTTCGAAGATTCTCAGGAGTATACCTGGGAATGATGCTTGTGCTGAATGTGGTGCTCCTGATCCTGATTGGGCATCTCTAAATCTGGGAATTCTTGTGTGCATAGAGTGCTCTGGAGTTCACAGAAATCTTGGTGTTCACATTTCGAAGGTGTAGAACCCTAAACTTGTTTGATGTCCTTAAAACTTTACATCTCAGTTTCAGTTAACTCATATAAGTTAAGTTGTTGAAGTCCAGAAATTACTGTTGCTTGAGGTAGTAGATTCTTTCTGGAGAAAGATCTTTTAATTTCCTAGTACTATACTACTATTTTCCCGCCAATAACAAATCACTAGTAGTATGCTTATTGAAAGCAAAAAGAACTTTTAATTACCTTAGATTCAATAGTATTTACTGTTACTCTTGTACATCAGCTAGAAAATAACTGTAGAGATTCTGGATGGTTGGCTTTATCATACCAACTGTAGTGCTTACATATGTTTTGTAGCTTTTAGTGGATTTTGCCTCAGCAGACGGTAACATTAAAAGTTCAGGATTTAGGAGTAATGACCGAGATACTATAACAAAAATATTTCTGAGGTAAAATCTGCCTTATTTTTCAACAGTATGTTCTGATTTAGTGTCTGAAGAACTGAGTGAAGCTTTGATATTATTGATGTGTTAGTTGATAGAATGCTCATGTAACTATTACAAGTCACATAATATTTATATTGCATGTAGGTGAGATCACTGACATTAGATGTTAAGGTGTGGGAGCCAGCTGTTGTGGATTTATTTTGTGCTCTTGGAAATGCTTATTGTAATTCTGTGTGGGAGGAATTGCTTCTCTTTCAGGATCAAAGGTAAGAAATGATGCCATTATTGAAATATGATGAACATAACTCTGATACTTAAGAGGCTTACGCTTGTGCTTGTCCAGTTCAATTTTGTTACTCCAAACTTTAATTGATTATGACATAAATTTCAGATGATTGTCTGATTTGTGCATTTTTTTAGAGCAAATCTTCATATTTCGAATTAGGATGCAGATTCTTTAACAAAGAGAGATTGAAATTAAGGAACAACTTGTATCAGTGAGTTTTGACTTGCAGATTTAAAACTTGTCCATCTCCCTTGGCAATAATTTAATTTAGTGAATATTCCATCATCATTGTTTTCCAACTCGAGAGATGGTTTACTTTTTCCAGTTTTGACTTCATCCAACAAAAATATTGTTAGATACAAGCCTTACCATCCTCATCTATCTCCCCTCTTAAAAGAGATGTACTGGTGCCAGACCTAATAATCGCATCTGTTATTTGTCCTGAGACAAAGCTACTAAAATTGGAATCTGTAATTCTTTGAAAAACATTTGTCTAATTATTTCAATTTTCTCATTATCTGATTTCCTAAATTATTTAAGTAAAAAAGCAATTTTCATTCAGTACTCTTTGATGGTGCTACATGCGGTGTAGCTTGTCTTACATCAAATACCTTCTGGAAATTTTCATGCAGGATTGATGTACCAAATGTTGATGGGCCATCTGTCAAAAAGCCCACTCCCAAAGATGCTATTTCAAGAAAGGAAAAATATATACATTCCAAGGTACCTTAATGGTTGTAATGCTTAGTAGGGCTGGACGGGTTACCTGTTCTAGATATCTACTTTGGTTTAGCACATGCTGTAAATTATACATACTGAATCATAGCTTCTTCTTTCATCAAGAACAGATGTTTCTTTCTCACAATGACTTTTTTTTTGGGAAATAATCCTGGTTTCAAATTACCACCAGACAGAAGGACCATATCGTTAAAAAATTTAATCATGAAAGAATGAGCTGGTAGATCCTGAGAAATATATATCATTCTGACTAGAAATGGAGAATCTGCTATCAGTTATGGAATTCAAACCTTTTCCAGTTGAATATTAATATATTATCTTCATATTTTAGTTTTGATATGATCCACATTTCAGTTTGAATTACTAA
This sequence comes from Musa acuminata AAA Group, assembly GCF_036884655.1. NCBI lineage: Eukaryota > Viridiplantae > Streptophyta > Magnoliopsida > Zingiberales > Musaceae > Musa > Musa acuminata. The sequence goes on from NC_088330.1 coordinate 32,247,399, forward strand.
GTGCATTTGAAGAAATGATGCAGGCATAACTGTTGGTGAGTTGGCGTAAATGTTTTAGTAATAAGGATACGTGGTAAGTAATGCCAGTTTGATAAATTAAGTGATTGTACAGTTTGGAAGAGAAAGAAAAAAATCCTAAATTCTCTTTTTGTAAGAGATGATGGATAAATTCTTGATTTATTTGTCTTTCCTGTTAAGTGATGAACTTTGTTTGATGAAAAAAAAAATTAGCGTTGGAATTGAGTTTATATTACAAGTGAATGTGTAATACCTTCTTGATGTTGCGAATGATACAAATATTTTTAAGTTTTACAGGAAGTGTTGATAACAAAAAGGCACTAGGATTGCATTGTTTAATACCCTCAGCAAGCATAATTAGTCACTAGGATGATCATAATTGACAGTTCCCTTGTGAATCTACCCAGATTCTTGGACACTAGAATATTTGTTGTAATGGGTAGTAAAGGTCATTTAAGTTAACATTAGAAAATGTTAAGATTACGTGGTCTGTGTAGATACTAATTAAAATGTATTTTCAGTTGTTAAAAGTACTTTTTCTTAACATTTAAAATGCTGTTCTGAACGAGATGAAGAATATGCGGGTTAGTAATACTGAAATCATAGGAAGATTCAGTTTTTAGCAGCAAAAGCAATTTCTTGAGACAAAAAGCTTTAAAGCAAATATGGTATAGACAAACATTATAGATATTTCCTTTTAGCGTGCAACTTCATATTTTCTAGCTTATGGATGATGAGATGGTATTATCTCAGCCATTTTAATTATACCTATGCATCCTCATATTTATTGAACCTCCTCATTATCTACCTATTTCATGTCTTGCAGTATGTGGGCAAATCTCTAATAGTCAGAGAAACAAGCCAGTCTGAACTTCCTCTCATTACAGTTCGCATTTGGGAAGCAATCAAAACTAATAATGTTCAAATAGCATATCGTCTCTTTGTGGCATCAGATGCCTTTCCTAACACCATATATGATGAGGTGAATAGTGAGCTTTATCACATATCAGATACACCCGTGAACAGAAATAATGGTTCCACAGAGAGGAAACAATTTGATCCTGCATTATGTCAGAAAATCAAGGATTCTGGTGAACCAGAGAGCTGTTTGGATGGTTGTTCCCTATTGCATATAGCATGTCATGTTGGTGATCCCGTCATGTTGGAGCTCCTGCTACAGTTTGGTGCTGACATTAATTTCCAGGATTTTCATGGGAGAACCCCTCTCCATCATTGTATTTGCACAAAGAATAATTCTCTTGCTAAATATTTGATAAGAAGGTAAGAATATGGACGTTCTCTAATCATATGGAGTTTTATTTACAAGTATAACTCTCTATATAAACTTTGCCAAATTCTTGGTGTTTATTTTCTTCAAGTTAAATAAATCATGTTTGTTTTTTTGTTCCTCAGCTAACTCACATATTCAACAAATAATCTATGATCTGCAGAATATCTATGCTCAGCATTTTTCATCACATTTTAAAAGTTTTGTTCTTGAATTCCCCTGCTCATAGTCAAATTGCCTCCTAGTGCCTCTTTCGAGTTTGTTGACAATATTACTAAGGACCAGCTAAATTTTTTTAGAAGCAAACATATAAATGATGCAGAAAACTCTCGTATAACTAATTTCTATCTAATCAATTGTCTTGATGATTTACACTTGATGATGATTTTTTGGATTAAAATATGCTAGGTTCAAATAGCCCATGCATTGTGAGTGCCATTCCATGGTTAGGGGCCTGTATTCCGAGCAAACTGACCAGTCTCATTATGGTGTATATCCATCTACATACTTGGTTACTTGTGTAATAGACTTACAATGTATGTTCAAACAGAAAATGTGATGCATCTCATAGATACAGAGAATCATTAATAGGCCAGAAAATGTACTGAACTTGAGTTTGAACTGAACGTTGCAAATATTTCTGTACTTGTGAAAGAGAATTCTTTGTTGTCAAGAGTGGTCTGCTTGGTATTCTTCTTCAACTCGGAGATTAAACTTTGAGGTGGCAGTAATATGCTTATCCTTTATCAATGAGTTATCTTCTTATGTTGCTTCAGTTTATATCTCTTATTTTCTGAAGATTTTCCGTGCTCTGGACATCGGATCTCTTAATGCATAAAAAATAAAAGCAATTTTCATTTGCCTGGAAGGTTAAATACTCACTTCCCAAATTGTTCCACAGCCTGACCTTCATCTCAGATTGCAACTATACTTGATTCTGCTATCTAAATATCTTTCCAAGACTCAAAATAATTTGTTGATTCTCAGGGGTGCAAGCACATCTGCTAAAGATGGTGGTGGCTTCACTGCTTTAGAAAGAGCGATGGAGCTTGGAGCAATTACCGATGAAGAACTTTTTATATTGCTTGCTGGTCGCTAGTGATGCAAGCAGCTGTTGTCCCTAGAGTTGATCTTGGTATGTTTACTTTCACTCTTCATCTACTTGTAAACAAACATTGCTTATCTACTAAACATATCAGGTTACTAAGAAATAAGAACAGGAAATAACCTCAAGAATGAAGTGGGGGAGACTTTTTAAATTTCTGCATATATTGTGTCACGTGCAACAACATTTTGGTACCTATCAATAGTTTGGTTGCTTTATGATATATTAAAACAACTTTCATCTTGAAACAGCTACTGACGGAGAAAAAAAAAAAAAAATCTTGTGCTATCAAATTGCTATCATCAAATGAGCAGAATCCTCTGTGTGATCCTGCAGCTTATAGCTCCGACATTTGCCTATAGGTGAAGCAATAAATATAGATTTCTTGATGTCCAGGAAGCAGTAATTTAATCAAGAAATCTATTGGCAAAGCTGTTACTTGCACGACATGTTGAAAAGCTTTTGTTCAACTTATAGTGCATATAATTCATGATATTATGGCAATTTTCTGTTAATAGTTGATCTATGCTCTTTTAATTAATCTGTGGTTGGTACCTACTCCTGTAGTCAATGCAGAAACATATTCCTTTACCAGCATTTTGGAGCTGCCAGATGGTATACTTGTTGGTCGTTATCCGATTGTATGTTCGAGGATGGAGCACAGCACCTCAGCGAGAGAGGCTGTGGTACGCCAATAGCCGGTCCTCGGTTCTCCAAAATGTACTTGAATTCATGCAGCAAAATAGGACTCTGATAAGAAGTGAATCCTATGTCTTGGGTGATTGAAGTTTGCAATTCCCTGTCGATGTATTATGTCTTCTGTTTCATATTTATTGGAGAAAGGAACTGTTCTAAGATTCTATTTCATGTGGTCAAACGCCATGTACGATCGGATGGTAAACGATGCTATGAACAACAATATCATTCTTCACATTTTTCCTTCTTTAAGTGTTTTAATCCTTCGGTTTCTGCAAACCATATGATTATTCAGGAAAATTGCGGAAAACAAATGCACAGAAATAGAATCATGTTATGTGATTGATAGTCATCAACAGGCGGTCCTCTTTGCAACAATCATCATTATTTAGATGCCATGTACCCAATTATTATTTCTTGGCAGTCCAAGTTCCCTTATTATTTAATTAGCAGTACATTAAAGAAGTGACATCAAGCGAAGGAAGTTTCCTTCCTATCGCAGCCAATTCATATATCAAAGAAGCAAATTCTCGACAATTCCAAAGCATAAACACAACAATCTACCTCCTATCTCTCTTATTACAGGACAATACACAGCTTCCAAAGCAAGTCCAAGGAACATTACGTACCAGCAACCATTACGTGAGTCTCGAGGCAATGTATGAACTACACGAATCAATTCTTGCATCCGACTAAACCCTAATTCCCCTCGTACCCTTCTTTGGCCGGGGCAGGTTCGGCCGATGGGATCTTGACGTATCCCGCCTTCTTGGGGCTCTCCACGTCGTAATCCCCCCCCTCTCCGTCGGATCCGTAGACCTCGTTGCGGTTGGCGACGAGGGACCAGACGAGGTACATGGTGGCGGCGGTGAGGGCGCCGCAGCCGACGCCGAATAGAAGGCCGACGACGACGACGAGGATGTCCTTGGCGCGCTCGTGGAGCGAACTGAACCCGAGGGCGGCGGGTTCCGCGACCTCGCGGCGGGGCAAGCCGGGCCGTCGGATGAGCAACGGGCGGCGGTCGTCGAAGGCGTTGGCGGAGGCGGAGGAGGAGGAGGAGAACGGGGTGATGATGCGGTAGATGGAGACGAATCGGTAGGCGCGGTGTGGAACGGCCGCGGTGGCAGAGGAGGAGGAGGAGAAGGTGTAGGTGATGGAGAGGGTGTTGCAAGGGTGGAAGGGGCCGCCGGGACGGGCGTAGGAGGAGGCGCAGAGGAGGGCAAGGATGACGCCAAGGAAGAGAGCGGCGACGGAGGAGGAGGCCATCGCGAGGGCAGAGGAATCCTGAACGACCGAAAGAGGAGAGACCACGACAACTCCATTATTTATCCGAAACTTTCATCTCCGGCCCCAACGCCTTACCCGTAGACACACCTTCATATCTATCGGAAGAAGTGATGCTTTTACAGATGGAGCCCGTTATCTTCTCTAATAACAAGCCAGATACGTCGTCGTGTAACAGTAAATGGGTAAGGATAATAAATGCCCTATAAATACTTGCTTTCACTTGTTTGGTTTCTTTCGTCTTGTGGCGGCATTCTGACGGCAAGGTAGGTCCGACCGGACCGGGCCGAACCTTCACTCGATTTGGATTATGGGCCGTTTTAGGTTAGACAAATTTGGCCCATAGGCCGGCCCAGTTATATTGAGGAGTGTAATAGATAATGACATACATAAGGATACACAATCTCGATCTTTAGAACAATGATAATACCCTTTTGAATTATCTTATTTTAGAATCCACTTTGATTAATATATATATATTTTTTTGGGTATTTTAGAAATATTTAATATTTTAAGTAATTGTTCTAACAACATCTTCATATTTAATATTGGAAAGAAAAAGGAAAGAGCAGAGGATCATGGAACAGAGTGCATGCTTCTTCTCCCCTCCTCTCGATTCATATTTGAAACTGTGTCCCGATGATATCTGATACTATACTGTGGAAGCGTGTGTTCTGGTGAAGATGCCTTGGCCAGGAGCCAGGAGGCTGAGGGGGTCGAACAGGCTTTTGCGGGCCGCGAACCGGTTCCACCGCCGCCCGAAGTGATCAGGCCAATGGAGCGGGGACGGGTGGCGTGGGAGGTACTGCTTTGCGCCGATTCGCGGGGCGGAGGCCGCCTCTACTATGCGGCGGTTGCGGCGGAGGATGTCGTCGAGGCACCGGGCGGGGCAACTGGCTGGAGTGGCGGACCGCAGCACCCCCACAATGTACACCACCTGCTCGGCCGGCGCATCGGGCAGCACAGCTGATGTGTTGGCGTCCCACCTAAACTTAGCACAGCGGTGTCAGTTCGAATCAAAGCTTCAGGCATCAGAAAAGGAGTTCTTTCCTTACTTGTCTCTTAAAAGTGGGTAGACGAGGATAGGGCCCTCGAATTCTTCCGGTGAGATGTTCTCCAGCAACAGGTCTTTGAAGTCCTTGATCCCAGACCTGGGCACAAACATATTGAGCCAAGGGTGGGGAACTTCCCAGAGTCCTCTACTCCTCAGGCTCATCTCCTCTATCCTCACCCTGTTGAGGAAATCGAAGTAGGACACCTCCACACTGTACATGAGGGATGGGATGTGGCTCATCTGCTTCGTTATCTTCTCCACAACCTGAAACAGGAATACCACCGGTAAGAGCTCATATAATCTTGCTTTGGATTATTACGGCAGTGGGTTTATCGGGGCTCCACTGACTTGTTCTGCGTTGGTGCCTTTCGCTTGGAAGTCATGGACAGCAAACTCGATGCAGTAGTAGACCTTATGGAACTCGGGCACGAAGCCCAGGTGAGCCGGGAAGGCAATGGAGGTGCCAAGGAGGGACAGCTGGTTTGGAACTATGAACCCCTCGAGATAGTCCACCAAGTCCGGCATGGAGAGCAGCAACTCTTGGTCTCTGGTGAAGGTGTCGAAGTCATCGTAAAAGGCTCTGGCCCATCTCACCTGGTCGTGACAGAAGAAGCCATATTCCAAAAGCAGAATCAGTACCTTGGTTGATGACATGCAAAAGGGAACACTGACAACTTCTCTAAATTACTTTCTGTGGAGCATCTTGGAGAAGGATCCTTGCTCTTGTTATGATGCCAAACTGGCCTAACCCGCCAAGAACTGCATAGAAAAGCTCCGAGTTTTTGGTGGGTGAGCATGTCATCAGTTCTCCCTTGCCTGTTAGAATCCAAGCGTGTCAGTCAACCACATCAGAAGAAGAGAAGAAAAAGAGAACCGTTGCTTTCTTCGATCCGAATTACCTGTTACCACATCTAGTTGAAGGACATTGCTGATCTGAGGTCCATATTTGAAGGTTTGGCCACTGACACCACCATGGGAGAGAGTCCCACCAATGCTGAGATAAAGGTAATCGGTCCAAGACCTTGGAGCCAGCCCAACCTTCAAGCTCTCCTCTAAAAGCTCGATCCAGAGAGCACCACCACTGATATCGGCATGAGAGAAGCCGGCTTCATCATCTCCCTTTTTGTGGATGTATATGTCAGAGGGGATAGAATCCATCTCGATGACGATTCCATCAAGAGCTTGGGCTTGGCCATGGATGGAGTGTCCAGCTCCTCTCGCTGCAACTGTGACTTCGCCGAAGGAGGAAGCAGAGAGGAAGGTGAGGAGGAGTGAGATGTCCTTGGGGGATCGGGGCTTCAGGACTGCAGAGGGAGAGTTGAAGACGAGTCTCCCGAAGTCCAAGGATGCTGCTGTGTTTCTGGTGTGGAGGAAGTCTGAGGAGCCAAAGTCCATGGGACTCTGGATGAACTTGCATGGAGAACAGAGAGCCAGAACGAGGATAAGGATATTGACCTTGGTGCAGAACAGAGCCAACTCCATGGAGAGGAAGAACTAATCAACTGAAATGATGACTTCTATATTCTCATTGGGTCAAGGAAGCAACAAGCGGAGAAGAAGAGACTCAATATACTTCACCAAGCTGGGTTGGCAGTTGGAATAGCAATAAGAAAACATCCATCAGAGCAGAACATCTCATCAGCCTTTCTTCTTCATAGGCATTCTACTGGAGGTTCTTATGAAGATAGCTCTCACAAGAAAGAAGGCGCAACCTTGAACTGGGAACTATGGTAGAGGATAGTTTGTATATATCTAGACAGAAATGACCTGGATAACTGGAGAGAAGTGAGAAAAAGAAGTGGCACAAAATTAAGGTTATTAAGTAGGGAACGAGATGCAATCAGGTGGCTGTGAGGTATGATTAAAGGAGAACACTAAATTCTGTGCCTCCTACAAACAATGAGAATAGGGAATTAAAAGAGGTCCACAGTAAAACATGGATCAGGAGAAGGAAGACAAGAAGCAAACAGCTTTGTCAGTGAAAGAGATATGAGGATAGATCTTACGACACTCTTTCTGTTGGGGGCATTTGCATTTATATGACTGCTGTGGGGGAAGATAGTTCAGAATCCAATGGGGCCACAAATCCAGCAAGAGAAGGATACATGTGAGACTCTTCACCTCATATTTCCTAACCTCAACACCCTTTTTTTTGGGTTCTTTTTCCCCCTCTTGGCATCCTCCTCTCCTTATCCTGCAATAATAATGAAGAGCCCCTCCCCCCCCCCTCAAGTCATTCTTTCCCTTGATCTCATCCACCTGCACTGTTTGAGTGTGCTGGCTGCCTCTAATAACCAATGTGTGGGTGCAGTGCTGTCACCACTGTGAGTGATGATGAGACTTGAAAGTGCACCATTGAGAGTCTCTGATTCCTTCTGTTACTGTTGACCGAGATCACTTAAGAGTGACATGGATAACCAAATCTTTTGCAGTGTACTGTACTGAGTAGGACTGTGGCAGGGTCCCCAGCCCTAGTGACGATGATTGGCCACCACCCACCCTAGAGGATGTCCACGGTTTGTGTGGTAGGAATCTGAGAGCTTTTTACAGTTGGAAAGTGCCAACCTTCTTCTTCTTCTTCTTCTTTGATTGCATGCAGTGGTTTCATATTCCGGTGCTGTTACCATCATTTCTATGCTCAAAATTTGGTAGATCCTCCTGTCATACTGTTTTACTTCAGCTGTTTAAAATGATGATTCTGTATTTGGCTCTTCAATTTCAGAAACAATTCTTGGAGTGGAAGGTGTGGTAGCTAACCATGCTTGCAGGAATTATATTTGATTGTGTCTCTCTCAAGAAAAGATTTAGGATCTTGCAACAAGTGTTTTTTAGTGTTTGAAGAATATAAAAGCAATGCATAAAACAGTAATGACAACTACAGACTTGCTGCATAGCACCTCAGCAAGCATTCTTTAGGCTTACAAGAAAACCATATCTTGCCAATAGGTTCACCTAAACCTTGGATAAACCTCATATTTTGTATGCTTAAAATCTTGAGTCAATCTTCTTTCAACAGAACCATCATCCAATTTTATTGTAGTGGCTTGGTGGAATGAATATAGAAGAAAATGGAGAAAGTCTATTGAAACCTATTTTGCTTAGACATTTTCATTGAGAATTAATTTGGAAATCAAATGATTAGCCCACAGTATTTTTTTTTTCCCTCAAACAAAATAGAAGTAATTAATCAAAACACTATGGAAAACAAAAACATTTTGGGAAACAAGTCCAGAGACAGAGAAATTAAGCTTATATCAGAGGTAGCGAAAACACCAATTTCTTTCTTCCAAAACCAACTTCCATAGACTAATGGCACTCTTCCCTTTCTCGAGAAGAGATGATGAACATCTCATCTTGATATGATCTGTTCATAAAGAGCAGTCGATGTCTTCCACAACTTCTCTTCTATCAATTTTACTGAACCTTTTTGTGTTGGGCCACTGAATACATCGAATTCTGAATCTTAATGAAGGTGGTGGTCCTCTGTACTCACTGCTTCGACCAGCAAAACATCTCCATGTTCTTGTTAACTATGTGATGCTGTTCCCAGGGACACCTCCTTGATTTTGTTTTAACTTCAGAAAGAAGAAACAGATCTTGATTTCCTTTTTCTTCTTCCAATAATTTAATCCTGATCAAAATTTTGCTTTTCCTTTCACAATAGACCCAACCCTCCTTTTGATGTATGGATTTGCCATTTCATAAGATCATAGCATCAAAGGTACGTGACATGAGTGGCCATTGATAATTGTTGCCTACTGACTATCAAGCATCAACAGGGGAGAGTGACAGAAACCTAAGAATGGTCCATTGCTGTCATCTTGTGACTCATGCTTAATGTCAATTCAAGCAAGATTTGAGGTACCATCAAATAGATCACATCAGTCATTGTTTGTTACTCAAGAACCACAGGAACGAGTAGATGATATGGCAGTAGCTTTTGATGCTCGCTCACTCCTTTATTTCTTGTCACTTCATCACCAAGACAAGTCAAAAGATATCAATCTTGTTCATAGATCAAACTCGAAACACTGCTTGTAGATTTAAGATCCTCAATTTCCTACAATAATATTACTTCCAAAAGATGCATTAGATTTATGTTTCCGACAACCTTAGGACAAGTGGCTCACCCAAAGATTTTGGGATGATCTGTTGGACCCATATATGAATATATTAGGATGATCTCAGGACAAGGAGGAGCAGCAACTCTGCTGGTTGTTCTTCCAGGTTCGATGAGGCATTTCTCCGAAGTAGACTTTTATGTTCCAAGCTTAGCTTGGAAATAATGAACCAAGCTGGATCGAGAACGAAATGCTGTGTGTGTCCATATACAACAATAGAACTAATTTGATGTTGGCATTAAGACTTTTCCGTAGTTTATTTCTTGTCTTTGATGATGATGAACATTTATGATTGCATTTGGGCTCCTTCGATCTCCATTCATTAAGCAATCTCAAATTCACTGCCCGTCCTAGCTGGCGATGCACAGGTGCTCAGGAAATGCGGGACCCGCGTGGGCCCCTAAGTATCCCTCGCACATGAATGAGAAAAGGAGTTGTTCTTTGGTTCCTTCATCAGCTTGCCTGTTCTCTCATGTCGCTTAAGCATCTCCGGTACATACTTTTCTACAATCTCTCTCTCTCTCTCTCTCTCTCTCTCATCCTTGCTGCAATGATGAGCTAGATTATTAGTTTCTTACTCTACATGTGAGACAGAAGTCAAATTTATCATACTTATTTTCATCATATATCATCATCATCAACCCCCCTTGGGAGGGAAGCACACTAAAAACTTGTGGAAGATTAACCCACCTTCAGCTTCTTTAATCACAAGAGAGAGAGAGAGAGAGAGAGAGAGTTGCATGAGCTCTCCTGGAACAGTTCCTCGAACAGGGATCATTTCGTCCAGCGAAGCAAACCATACCCCATCTTCTACAGAAAAAGAATAGCCGCTATCCTCTCACTGTGTTGCTCTGTTGGCTTCTTTGGATCCTCGGCTGATATCTTATGCCATGCTTAGTTGTCCAGACTTGCCCCTTCCCACTTTTATTGCCGTCTTCTTCACCCTCTCGCTAAAGAACAACACATTTAGTCTTTGCATGTTCTACAACACAAAAACTTCTCTCTGATATCATCTTGCAGTTAATGTTGCTGCAATCAATCGAATCCAAGCCAAGCATCCTCGCTGTGTGTTTAACGTTACGAAGCTTCCACGTGAAGCATGCAGCTCTACTTATCGCATGTGTTCGTTCTTGCACAAATCAGAAAGGTACTCCAATTCCTGTCACCTTCACAAGGAAACAGTCCATAAAATAGTTGCTTTGCTTGCACAAATCTGTGCTCTCCTTGGAAGACATGGCCATGTGAAGGTTGCCCCCACGTACTTACCCCATCATCGTCTCATAATATATATGAATCTTGTTGCCATGCATATGTTTGCTCTCAAGTATATGTCTCCATCTTTTCATTTCGGGCTTCTAAACACATTACATGGTACAGAGAGTTACATCGCTTGATCCGTCAGCATGGCGCTGTACTACTAAGAACACTGATGCCATTATCGTTTATCACCACGGCTTCGATCTGACATGAACGGAGAAGCCGTCATCAAGATTCATTGGATGGTCGAGATGCTATCTTTTCTTGGAATCTTCCGATCCTTCGAGCAAAATCTTCACAGGATCTGAAACCTAGTCCGAATCGAACTGCTGTTTCCTTTCTTGAACGACTAACTCGCTGCTACAAAACGCAACCCCCGGACGCCTCTCAGACCAAGAACAGTGTGAGTCAACCAACCTGCGTCGGCTCGAACCAGTCTGCCGGGTGGCGCACGCTACCGATGCAAGGAGGTCAACGACCTGTTCCGTAGCAGTTCTTGCTTTGTTTTAGATTGGAGATGGATAACGCTGCACATACAGGCCCATATATTTGAGCATCAGATAAGCCTCTCGAAAGTATCGGATCAGATCCAAATGGACGACTTCCATGGCGTTGATGCACTTTGAGATCAACGCGTCACCATCCTCCGGTCATCCGCATTGGTTGTTAGCGCTATAAATAGAAACTGGAATCTCAATCGGAATCGAACACACGTCTAAACCCCCTATATATGCGTGCACACAGCCACCGCATACAGAGCAATACCTGGAGTGGGCGATATGGGGAAGAGGCCGGCGAGTAAGGCGAAGCCGGTGCAGCGCGAGATGGACGCCGACGTCACCTGTCCGTTCTGCCTCCGTCACGTGACGCAGTCGAAGAGGGGTCGGAAGGTGCAGTCGAGGCAGAGTGCCGTCTTCACCTGCCCGTTCTGCGCCCGCGACGAAAGCGTCATCCACAACCGGAGCAAGAAGCCGAGGCTTGGGGAGGCGGAGACCAGCGCCTCTGGCAGTCATGAGCCGTGTCTCTCCTCCCCCAGGCCGTACGACGAGATCAAGGAGAACGAGAGTCGCCGAGTGAAAGAATCCCTTCGAAGGGCGTCGCTGGAGGGCGCCTCCGGCGATCAAGAGCCGTGCGTCTCGTTGCCCGGGCAGTCTGACGAGATTAAGGAGAACGAGATTCGCCTGCTCCCCGACTCGCTTTATCGGATGCGAGGAAGGGTGCCGCCCGTATACGATCGTAGCAATCAAGAGCCGCGCGTCTCGTCCGCCAGGCCGCCCGACGAGATCAGCAAGGAGAACGAGAGTCGTCTGATCCTCCCTTCGTTGCGTCGGCACCCAAGGAAAGGAACCCCTCGAAGGGCTTCGTTCGCATGAACCGGCCACTGGTGCACCCGAGAAAGACCGAGGCGGTCAGCGAGACAAAGGCCTGCATTGATTCTTTTGGGGGATCATGCATTACTTACATTTCTTTGGTTGTACTTCTCTAGTGGCAACGTACATAAGTTGGTCTGAAGTAGAAGAAGAAGAAGAAGAAGAAATTGTGGTAATATAATTTGTTTCTGATTTCTCGAGGCTCAATCTGGGAATGGAAGAACTTGTTCTTCCTTCTTCTATATCTCTGTCTTACTCCGTTTCAAATAGAACACAAAATTCTGTACTCCTATAGGTGTTGGGTGTTGATGTTGCTGGTAGATCTTCGAGATACTAGATTGATCTATAAGTTGCTGTAAAATCTGATGATTGCTACTTAAATGCATGACAAATCAACTACAATTGTGTCCAACAAAGAACATGACAAAGATCAAAATGTATCTATGTTTTCTTATGAAGCTATTTCAGCTGGTTTTTAGGAAGTATGTATATGTATTTGTATTTATATTTATATATTATGTCAAGAAGTGTGTGTGATACTAATTATGTTGAAAGTAGAAGATGAGCCAGTGGAAAAGGATGAATCTGCATGAACCCACTACTTGTGGTGTCTCTAAAAAGGACATCGTTATTTTTTAGGAATATAATATAAGATTTCATGTATCGATTTAATTCTTGCTATGTGTGAGCAAGAATTAAGTGTGGTATATCGAGGATTATGGTTGAGGGTTTGATGGTGACATGATCCTCCGTAGGTGCATAATGTAGGATCTAAGCACTGACAGTGGACATGGCACCAAAGAGAAAATTGAAGTGAAAGACCAACATTACTTATTTATAGCCGTTGGATCTGATCATCGTGATTTAGGAAGCTTAATGCAATGGTTGTTGATTTTTATAAGAGAAACTTATTTAATTAAACATGTACATTAAAAATACATTAAAGACATTCCAGAATTGCTCAGGATTCCGTGGAGGATGTCACAAATGGAGCATCCTATTATTTTAATGACATATTTTTAAGGACCAATCAAAATTGAGATATAATAAGGAAGAAGGATATATTTCTAGTTTAATGACATTATTTTATGGATTCGATATCTAATTAGCCTTTATAAAAGTATTCTAGCCTTATATTGTAATCGAGAATGATATGTGCTACACATATCACTTCGTGGCTAAATAATCATCTTGTAGATTAATTTCTCACTATTATTTAATGATTACTCAAATTTTATATAAAAATATTATATATCATTTGATCAAACTAATAACATTATATATTTCTATCCCGAATTCTCCGATCCCAACTAGCACACTTCACATGGCAAGAGTAGGTGTCCGTCACCCTACAACAAATTGTCTTTGGTATTATATTCGAATTAAAACTTTTTCAATAGTAGCACCCCAAGAAGCACCATCTTCTAGTTACTTCCCATAAGAAGAAGAAGAGTTGGAGTTGAATCTAGGTTTATTTATTGAATAGCTCATTTTTCTAATACCATACGATAAGCTTAGATATTCAACCTAGGTTTAATTTGAATGTTTTGACATATTGGATAGTCAAAACATTCAATGATGATACGATTGAATATGATCAGGAAGCACCTCCCAATAATGATATGATTAAATCCAATCATAATACATCATTTAACGACAAGATAACTAAATGAAGTATTCCTTAATAATGATATAATTGAATCTAGCCTAAAAGTATAATTCAATATGGATGTGATCGAATCCAATTATGAAGTATCTTGATAATGATATATTCAAGTTCGACTATAAAGCATCATTCAATGATGATATGGTCGAATCTGATAGAATGGATCCCCTAAAAATGATGTGATTGAGTCTCGTCATAAGACATCTCCAATGGCCAAATATAGCCATGAAGCATCACATAATAATGATACGATTAAGTCTGACCATAAAACATCGTTCAATAATAATCATGCGATCGAATTAGACCATAAAACGTCCATCGATTCCTCGATAATAATGCGATTGAGTTCGATCATAAAGCATAATTTAACAATGACATGACCTAATAGCGTCCTCTAATAATAATGCAATCGAGTTAAGTCATGAAGCATCATTCAATGATGATGTGATCAAATTCTACCATGAAGTCTCTCGATAATGATGTAATCATGTCCAACCACCACGAAGCATCATTCAACAATGATACAATTGATTCCGGTAAGCATTATTTAATAATAATATAATCGAATCTGATCATAAAGCATCCCTCAATAATTATACAATCAAGTCTAACAATTAAACATCATTTAATGATGAGTAGGAGGTTGAGTCCAACCATCAAACATATTTATAATAAATGACATGACTAGATTATTCGCTAAACATAACATTATGTCCAAACTTGCCACATATCAAAACATAATGGGTCAAATGATAAAAAGAAAAATGACATATGGTCAATCCAGCAGGGACCAACTTATTCTCAACCCTAGCAAGGATGTCCATTTATCTCTACACATTAGTTAAGAATCCTTAATATCAGCATGGACCATCATGCTATAATTATAACATTTGATAATTTGGTGCATGTCTTCACAATTGAGTAATGATTGATAATTACATATAAATGTCTCAATTACTTAATATATTAATAACTCCTTAATTTAATTTATCAATTACTCAAACTCATTGTAAAAAGACCTCCAAATGTTTCAAAAAAAGATCTTAACCTATTAGTAGATAAAAAGAAAAATCATACAGTATTAATAATGATATTTCTATTGATCTTGAATGATGTCTATTAATCTAGATAAATCATAAAGAATAATGACACTTCTGATATACCAAAGTTACTTTTTATCTAATTTTAATTAGACTCCCTTGATCTATTCATTACACAATTGAAGCCTATAGTTTCACAAAAAAATCATCTTTCAAAATTTTAAAGGCTTATTTAGATTCGAAAGAAATGTCTTTAAATGAATTAACATCTATTTTGCATTTAGAATAGCAATTCAACTACGAATGCATTAACCTTGAGATAGATTTAAGTAGGCAAAAGAGTAATTTCTAAAAAATTATGATTTTAGATAATATACCAAGATCTCATATCAACTTTAAAGTCAAACCAATTATTATCTTTTGAGTACGCCTTCACCTTTCTAAACTGATACACACTCCCAACCAAAGTGTTATCACTTGGGGAAAAAAAATCCAAACCTATTTATCGTCATAGACATTCAGATTGATTTTTATATATTTTTAATTAATAATGAATGAATGCACTTATTTAAATCATTGATTTTTTTAATAATTATTTAATTAAAAAAAGAGACATAGGTATAATTGAACATTTCATGGACATCAACATAGGTAGGGCAAGCATTAATAAAGTAATTATCAATGTAAGATGTTAGATTATGTGATATTATTTAATTAAGTAAGATGTATTATATATCTTATTAAATTTTAATTATGATTATAAGTCAATAAAAAGGAGGTCTATAGGATTTAGTACGAGATGACCTTAATGGGTGGGATCCTTAATTACTTACTCTAGATGTTCTATTTTTGCTTATAAATAAACAGGATCTTCTAGGTATTTTATACACATGTGATAATGCAACATCTATAAAATTATAAATCCATTCTCATCTCCGTCTAGTTCCTATTTAATTGTTTATAGGAAACTTATGAAAGATAATAAGAGAATAAAATGAGAATCTAGTTTAACTTATAAATTTATATTGTTGCTTATAAATCAAACTATAGACTACATTATATGAATTACAAAGATATTCTAAATGACATCAAAATATATATATGTCTAATTTTTAATCTATGGATATTTGATTTCTGATTCTAATATTAAATTTATTTCGCATAATGGCATGATTATAATTTTATGCTTATAATTAATACGAAAGCTTGTTATTTTGAATAAAGGTATTCTCAATGACATTAAATTTATTTATTTCACATAAGGTATTTTGAATAATATGTTATTTTTAAATCAAATATCTTAGATCATAAAAGTATATTAGATCTATTTTGTATTTAGATATGCTTATTAGCAATTCACTTCCAAAAAAGTATTATCCAATTTTGATTGTACGATGGTTGAACGATCTATTTTGTGTTATCAATTTGCTTTTCTACTTGTCCGTCTTGTCGCTAGCGATGTAATGTTCTTCGCCTTATGTAGATAAGGCCGTGGAGGGCGATGTAAGGTACTTCGCCTTTTGTACCATGGGTAGCTTGCTATTAGTGGCAACATTATGGAAGGTGGCGGCCTACTATGGTAGCTAGTCCTATCGTGAACAGTGGTTGTGCAAACGTCGATGATGCTACCATCAGCTATTGCTTTGGGTAGTGGCAGAAGAACTCGCAGGTGGTAATGCTGCATGCAATGACTATTGTTAAGGGAAGAAATTGCACCGCCCGTGACTGTTGCCACTATGGGTAGTAGTTGCCTTTGGTAGCGTCATTGTTGCGTGTGGCAATGCTATGATGCGTAGTGGTCACTCAACATTGCGGTAGAAAGGAGATGTCTTGTACGTGGGCTATGGTGGTAGGACTTTAGTCACAGGTGGAGTTGCATATGTGGCAGAGGAGGGCGACAATATTAAGGGGTTATAGGTTGCCAGTGGTAATCAATGTTAAGGGGTTATAGGTTGCAAGTGGTAATCATGGTTTATGATTTAGTGTCAATGGGCTACAAGGGACGTTATGATCCACGTGGCATCACATGAAGGTCTGAGTGTCGCTTTCAATGACAATGCATAGGCTAGCAATTGGCTCATTGCTAGCTTAGCTAGACATTGATCAATGGACAAACGTCACATGGATGGCAACACAAGCGACGGATGAGGGGCTCTTTAGGTTGCATTGGGTGTTGCTCGCTAAGTTATTGGGTGTCACGATAGTGGTGTTGCTCTAGATCGACATCGACATTCACTAGCCCATATGCGATGATCGAGTGGCTGTAGTTGCAACGACAACACTAAGGAGGAGGAAAGGAGATTAGAGTTTTTTTAACCCATTAAAAAGAGACTCTTGTTCTCCTAAGATTTATTAATTCTAGTCGATGTCCTCTTTTTTAGTTTACTCCTCAAAAATCAAAGATTTTTAATATTTTAATATATATATCTTAATAAAATTATAATTTTACCTTTTAAAATTTTAATATTTTTAACTTATATCCTCTACTATAAAATTGACCAATTTGACATGCTTTAATCAAATTTTGACCGAAACCCAATTTGATTAGGTTGATTGTTGGATCTAATTTGGATGACCAATTAGTTTAGCCTAATTCAAATTAGCCCAATTTGAGATGCGCAATTAAATAATACTGATTTATCCATTTATATAATTAAAAAAATATAAATTATGGATTCTTTTATAATTTTCTCATACGAGATATTGGTAAAATTTTTGTTTGTGATAATTAAATTCTAATTGTTATTCTTAAATATTTATATAGTTATTCACATGTATATATCTTGAAATTTTAGAATGATATTTATTTTCACATAAAGTCATAAAATTTATTTCATCATGATTACGATTGTCATATGAGTTTTTCTTTATGCTGATTTATGTTCAATAATTATTATTTAATTATTATTAAATTATTTTTACATAGATTGTATTAATAAAAAATTAACAAATATTATTTATAATTTATATCTTTAAATTTTATGTAATTGATAATTGCAAGGTGATATCCGATAATAGACTTATGTGATATGAATTATAATAAATATTTTTATTAATTATAAAATATTTTAAACTATGTTTTATATTATCATATTAATCTTGTAACAATCAAAAGTCTAGACTAATAGATAAAATTATATTAAAAAATTAATTTTAAATAATATTAAAAAAATAATGTTTATAATAACATATATAATTAGGATAATTTCAAAGGAGAATATATTTCAAATAATTATGTGATAAGAAAAGATGATACTATTTTGAACATCATTATAATTTAACATTATATATCCAAATATGGTAACACTACTTCACGTATTAGTCTTCTATAAATAATTTTTAGTGAACATTAAATATATTAATATTTCACCTAAAGGTAAAATATGAATGATATCAATAATTTATCATATTTTAAAGACTTAAAGTATTAATATTATTTTACAATAATATTTTTTTCTATACACTTTTATGCTTCTAGTGTCCTATAGTCTTTGGTTCAAATTATGCAATATGTAGTTTATACTAAGTGTATTAGATCTTAACCTAGTATTGTTTATTGAAAAATACATAGACTTGACTCAAAAACACTATGAAATAAATTAATACAATGAATGATTAAAAAAAAAAGATAGAATCAATGTAATGTTTATAAAAATAATAATACTTCATTACTATATGCAACTAGTGCATATCAATATTTGAGAGCTATAAAAAATAGATTTAAATCTATTGATAAGAAACATTAATAAAAAAATTGACTATGGATTAATACGATAAAACTCAGTATTTAGGATCACATCTTTAATATGATTGACAAGGTTACAAAATTTAAAATATTAGATATGAATATAAATGAGTCTTTACTTTTTATAGTTTATTCTTAATTTTTTTATTCTTAATTTGGTTCATTCAAGATTTAGTTTAATATAAATAAGAATAAATGAGATTTAAGCGAGTTAACTAGTATGTGTTTTAAGAAAAAAAATAAAATTAAGACAAAAAAATCTCGAGGTATCAACAAAAAATAAAAAAATTAAAATATCATTCACAAAATAAATTTATCGGTATAAAAATATTAAATAGATAATTAAAAAACTAATATTTTATTTCAAGAATAGAGAAACCATCATCAAAATTAATTGAACGATCGATATGCTATCGGAATCTTACGAGCCTTAAAACGAAATCTATACTAGATTTAAAAAAGAAAAACACGTATCGAACTGATGTCTCCTTTCTCGAACGTCTCACAGCTCCAAATCACACCCCCACATTTCCGAGCGAGGAGCAGTGCAGGGTCTGCGGCAGGAGCTACACCGCCTCCCCGTCGACCAGTACACCGCCGATGGGAGAAGGTCAACAAGTTCTCGCCTTCCCCCTGTTTCTTACCATTTCTTGATCTGTTTTGGATCGAAGATGGGTTACGCTATATAGCAGTTTTTGCCACCTAGTGATCGAGATAGGGTGCCCCAAATGGAAGATTGCCACGGCCTTGACCCACTTTGAGATCGATGCGTCAGCATCTTCCAGTCTTCCGGATTGATTCTTGGTCACATCGGATGCATAAATGGAAACTGGAACTCGTGCCCGAGCCCTATAAATATGTGCACCGGCAGGGCGGAATGGGGAAGGGAACAGCGAACGAAGCGAAGCTGGTGCAGCCAGGAATGGTCGCCGCCGTCACCTGCCCATTCTGCAGCCATAACAAGACGCCGTCGAAGAGGGCCAGGAAGGTGCAGCCCAAGCTGGACGCCGTCTTCACCTGCCCGTTCTGCACCAGAGACAGGAGCGTCCACAGGAACCGGGCCAAGAAGCCGAAGCTTGGGGAGGCGGAGCGCGGCGCCTCAGGGAATCAAGAGCCTTGTGTCTCGGCCGCCGGGCCATCCAACGAGGACATGGAGAACGAGAGTCGCCCGATCCCCGCTTCTAGCCATCAAGAGCCGTGCGTCTCGCCCGCCGGGCCGCCTGACGAGAGCAAGGAGAAGGAGAGTCGTCGGATCCCCGCGTCGCTTAGTCAGTCCAGAAGGAATGGATCCCCTCGAAGGCTGCCGCTCGTATGCGCCTCTAGCAATCAAGACCCGTGCGTCTCGTCCGCCACGCCGCCCGACGAGAGCACGGAGAACGAGAGTCGTCGGGTCCCCGCCTCGTTTCGTCGACAACGACGGAAAGGAACACCTCGAAGGGCGCCGTTCTTTTGAACCCGACGGAGCCCGAGGAGGTCAATAAGACAGAGGCCTGCAACAATTCTTAGATATCTGCAGTGACAAATGCATAAGTCGATGTGAAGAAGAAGAAGAAGAAAAAAAAATACTTTTGTTAAAATATGTGAATATATATTATTTTCATTTATTTTCTACCAAGCAAAATGACAAATATATGATTACTTGAGTCAAATACTGTTTACTATTTAATATTTATTTCATTCCAAAGACAAATAACAACATTCTTCGTAACTAAAAGAATGTGTCGATTAGCTGTTAATTTCAAGAAATATTAATTTTTTGGTAGACTTGTATCTTTTGAAACATATATTAGGGAGATTCATCCTAATCGATTGATCAGATTGGGTAAGATGAGTTTGGATGAGACACCCTTATCTTTCTATCTGCTCTATTTGCTCCGCTTCTCTCTCATGTTTCATCCCTTCCTGTACGTCCTTTCTTCTCGAAATCATTACTTTGTCGGTATTTGATTTATTGCTCAATCTTCTGAAACGAAAGTGAGTTTTCTTGGGACGAATCTTTGGTGTTGTTCTTCTTGATTAGGGTTCAAGGGGTCGGTTGTTCTTGAAACCTCGAACTCGACGGAGATCTCCGCCGGCTTCTTTCTCTCGCCTTTATAAAGGCTGCTTCTTTCTTGGACATTTGGTTTCTTGATTTATATTGGTAAATTGTTGCCTGCGATTTGGTGGTTTGATGATGGAGGCAGATGATAACACGAACTTTGAGTATGGAGGAGGCTTTCCGCAATCTTTTAGCAATCGAGATGCAGTTTGCTTGCCGGGCACCGTCAACAGAGCAATGGGGATGCCGTCGGGGCGAGGAATGTGCAGTTCTGGTAGCAGTATGGCAGGGATGTTCTTGCCTGCGAACGCCGGAACTCTAAATAATACCTCCCCGGTGACGCCGCAGTCGGGTAATTCTTCAGGAAATGCCATTCTTAACCATGAATACCCACCCGAGAGTGCTTCAACCTCGGCTGTTAATTGGTCTAACGATGAAGTGCTTGTGTTGAGGCGGGGTCTTGAAGAGTAAGCTTGTTGTTCTAATTTGATTAATCATTTAAAATGAACATATATTTCTTTTCTCGCCTTATAGTTCACCTTTTCTGAATGTATATACTCTCTTAGTTGGAGTATTAATTCCCGCACTCTATGATTTACCTCGGCTGTTAATTGGTATAACGATGAAGTGCTTGTGTTGAGGCGTGGTCTCGAAGAGTATTTACGTTCTTCCTGAGTTCTAATTAATTATATAAAGTGAACACATATTTCTTTTCTCGCCTGACAGTTCACCTTTTGGGGATGTATATGCTCTCGGAGTAATTCCTGCTCTCTACAACTAAAGAGAAATCTATTCTTTACAATATATGTCTTTAGGCTGGAAGTGTGTGATGCAGCTGGATTCTTTCGGTCACTCTGTAATTGTTCTTGATTTTATTTTAATATAAAATTGAATCTAGTTCCGTGGCTCAGTATGGACTCTTGTTTGAACAATTGTACCTTCTCTTATTATTTAATTTATATGATGTGATTATATATACTGAAATTCTAGTTTGTGGTGACTTGTCTATTCAAATTTATGATGCTTGATGCTTGTTTGAATTTGATATTTGACTCAAACTTGGCTGTTCTGTGAGACTTTAATAATGGTTCATGTTACAAGAAGTGAAATAATGGAATGTTGTATTTCTGTTACTTTTGTCTTGCTAGCATGCTAGTGTTTCTGTCCTTGGACATTTAACTTGTATCATGACTGTTTTCTAATTTAATACTCTTTTTGCCTGACATATTGGTTAATATCAAATGTCCAGATATGCCGATAAGCCTAGCTTAACGAAGTACATCAATATAGCAGGTATGCTGCCCAACAAGACAGCAAGGGACATTGCATTAAGGTGCCACTGGATGATGCCTGTGAGTCGTCGCAGTTTACCTGTATATGTTAAGGATCCTGTACATTTCTGGAATCTGGATATTTTTAATGAATGGCCATTACATGATGTTTAGTCCATCTTTTGCTCACGGTGCTTGTTGATTTTCCTATCTTAGTTTCCCATTTAATTGTTCATGAAAATAAAATCTTGCATTTTCAAAGGACTTGTCAAAGATATGTAGATTTTTTTTACTACCTTTGGTGATGCAAATTCATGAATGAATTTGAGTAGCCAGTTCCGATATTTTTTTTTCTAAAACTATGTAAAAGTGAGATCATACACATATCTTAGTTAAATTTATGGTATTTTTTCTTCATAAAAGAAATAATTAGTTAAGAATAACTGAAAGGGAATTCAAGGTTGTTTTAGGTGTAACTTTCAATTCATATCTGTCTTGTATAAGGTATCAGTGTTGCTCAAAAGCAGTTGTTATGAGAAAATGCTTTTTGAGATGCATAATTTGTTTATCTGTAGCTTTCATTTGAACATAAGAGGGAGAGGTATATCTGATGTGATATGAAATCATAAAGTTATTTAGAAGTTAAAGTGCAAAATAATTCATCTTTATGCCACTTATTGAAGCTTTCTACGGTGGTCATATGCAAAGTCACATTTAATTGTGGATTCCAGTACATGTATTGACTTCTATCTGCTGGTCTGATTAAGGATCTGTATCGGATCATATGATCCAATATCAGGTGGTATTATTTTTTATTTTTTTGGTAGAGGGTGGGACAGTTCAATATTATTTTATTTTATTTTTATGTGGTATAGGCTTTTTAATTCAGAGAGTGTCATCGACCATTATTCTTACAAAGAAATTCTGCGCTATCGTATACCAATTTTGTTGTGCCCATCTTTTGGGCTCACATCAGAAACATGCTAGTGCCAGTCACCCTGATGAGCAAGCAAGATGTGGTACAACTTACTACTAAAAGTGTCTTGTAATAACTTTTTGATGAAACAAGTTATTCTCTAAAGTTAGTATTTTAGACAAGAATTTTTCTTTTCATGCCCCCTCATTGGCATGGGGCATTCCATACCACGCTGACACATGCTGTTGGCAAGGACTAAGGAAAAACAATGGGAAATTGTTAAGTCGAGTGTAAAACATGCTGCATACCACAGATGGAGGCTTCCGGTTTAGTTGTCATCTCAAGCTGAAGAAGTCAGCTGTTATCTATTTCAGTAAATGGTTTATTGCGAGGAGGACCCTAAGGCAGAATGTACAAGGTTTCTGAAAAAACTAGTTCAGCGTGTAATCATGTTTGACAAACTTGGTTCAGTAAAACCTAAGGCAAAATAGTTAGAAAATGTAATACATAAGTTATCAAACACTAGAATAATAAAGATGTAGCTAAGTCATCTCTAAACCAGAAATATTCAGAAATATTATTTTCTTTTGGGAAGTCCAACTGCACAGAATAGGTACATGGTGGGCAGTACAGAAATCTTTATTAGTTATTCCGCACATAGAGTCTCTGAACACCTAAAATTTAGAAAGTTCCAATGATGATAATGATGACAACAACAATAAAACTGTAAAGTCTTTTTTTTTTTTGACAACTATCTTTCCTTTAACTTTTTTTTTTCCCAATTTTTTCTTTCTCTCTTTTCATTTAAGCTTGTCTCCTTCTCTTCCATCTCTTTCTCCACTTCCTCCTAGTTGCATCGTTGCTGCCTCCACCTCTCCACATTAGTGCTTTCTCATCTTCCTTGTTGAGAAAAGATTGGATATGGAGTCTTTAATCTACGGAAGTGACAAACGCCATAATCTTTTTTTTCCTCTTTATGTGAATCAAACAAGATATAATTTAAAATCAAATATATTGTAAATAATCTAATAGTGTAGGCCAATCAAATTAGTGATAGAATACTAAGCAAATCTCGAGATAAGATTTACGTGGAAAAACCTTTCAACATGAAGGGAAAAAACCACGGGCAAACTAGATCAATATTCCACTGTAAAATAAGGGGATTATAATGTCACTCTCTCTAAATTAACTGGAGGGCATCAATATCATATGAAAATTAGATACTCAGATGAGTTTTAAGAAACCAAGGAGAAAAACTAAGTAGAAGAAAAAATCTTAAAGATCTACACCGATCAATTTAGAGAGTATAGTGTCTAGGTCAGCATATCAGAAAATTATGATAATCGGAATGAATTTCACTAACCAATAGTCGAATTTTTTTTCTCCTTGGAGGAAAGCTCTTTCCTTCCCTCTGACGGTCACCTTTTTGGTTTCTCCCATCTAACTCATATAAGATTAGGATTAGAGTTTTTTAATTAACCCCCCATGGATCCCACCACTTAATTCATAGGCGGGACCACCCAACAATCCTCATCCTCTGCCTTCTCGTCTTCCTCTTCCATCACCTCCTTGTCCTTTGCCTCTTCCTCCTTTGCCCCTCTTCCTTGTCCACCAATCCTGGCCTCCCCTGCATCCTGCTCTTCCATTTTTTTCCTTGGTTCAGTTGGTAATTGGATGGCACTGACTGTGCCAAGTGTCTATACATCAATCAATGCCATTATAGTACCAATCTGGTTGTTAACCAACCGACACCAGATCAAGATCTCAAATATTGCATTTGAGTGACAATATAATAGTCACCTTCATCTTTTTGTACTAGAGACTACTGATTAGCATCATATGTGAACTGCATTAATTTCATTTTTCAAGATTAGTCTCATTTGTTGAACTCCTTTTTGATAGAACCAATAAACAAAAAATCTCGGTGAAAACGAATAAGTTACTGGTGTTCTTTTACAATGGAGTTATAGTTTTTGTTATATCCAATGAATTTTATCATGTTTTAATGCAAATGAATCTAAGATGTTGATATGGGGTTTTCTTCAGGAAAAGATGGTGAATTCTTCTTCAGTGTCAAGTATGAATTATGTTCAACCAGACAATGTAACTCACAATGCTCCGACAATGCTTGATGTGCACCATGGTAATCAAGTTTCATGTGAAGGTTGTTGGGTTCTTGTATTTGTTCAACCGATGGCACTTTCTGTTGATATTTATAATTTTGAGATTGAATGCATCTCTTCCTTTGTGTTTCTCTTAAATAATGAAATACTAGAAATAGACATTATATGTCAAATCCAGTGATCATCATCCTATTAATGTTTTAATGATGCACTTTAACTAGTGTCACAAGTTTCCATCTTGCTGTGGAGTGTGTGTGTGTGTGGTTCCATTATGACCTGAATGGAAATTGATTTATGTTAGATTCTGTGTTCTTTTATACTAATATCATATCACAGGATTTCTGTGCCTCTGAGATTTTAAGATTCTTCAACAGTTTTGCTTTAGACATATTTCTATTGCTCACACTTATGAAGATCTTGTTACTTTATCTTTTTAGCATCTAGTTTTGCATGATAACTTTTTGTTTTCCTTGTCGTTGCTTTTGTTTTGAAATATTTGTCCTATGTGAGCAATTTTAAAGAATCACCATGCATTTTGCCACTATTATAGTTGTAGTTTCTAAGTTTGTCTTCAGCTGATTTTATAACTTTGGATTGTTTGTACAATCAAGGTTGAATGTTGAATCACAATGGTGTGAAGTTGGAGGCTCATACCAGTTTATTATGAGAGCTTTTGCTAAAGTTAAATCTCTCTTGGAGTTTAGAAAGAGGCTCCAGACAATGCATGGAATTTTGATGTGTGTACATGTTTGCATAAAAGGAAAACAATATTGACTTAAATATCATTTTAGAGGTAATTGATATTGGGTCCTTAAGGAAAGGGGGATCAGTCCCTTGTTTTACTAGTAGTTGCCATCTTTTAGCATAAAAATCCAAAATTATGCTCCTACCACTCCCCCCATCTTACGGATGAAATCACCTAGTTGTTATTGAAAGGAATAGTACATTGTTGTCATAGTGTCAAATTCTCTCCATCTTGTTAAGTAATTAATCAGAAGAACTTAAAACTTATTGGAACTTTTTTTTTTTTCTATTCAACTTAACAAATACTCGGTTCTACTCCTGATATTATTTAAAATTCATCTCATATATTCAATCTTACTCATTAATTTAAAAGCTTTAGTTTCAAAGATTTTTTTTCCATAATTTAAGTTTAAAATAAATTCCATTTAAATTTTCATCAATTAAAATTATATCATTGACAAATAAAATATATTAATGAGGTCTATCCTGCATATGATTAGAAAGTTTCTCTATCCATTACCAATTTAAAAAGATAAGGGTTTAATGTTGATTCTTGATGTAGACTTATTCTTATAGGAACCTTACTACTATGGTTTTAACACTAGTGACTACAGTAACTGGATGCATATATGTGTGTGTATAGGTATATTTCATAACATCAACAAAGTAAGTGGATGCACTCTTTTTGTCTAAAACCCACATATAAAGGCATATTGATAACTTATCAAAATTTTGTTACATTTACAAGGATTCAAATGGTCATTATATTGGCACAAAATTCTTCTCCAATGCTGTTGTGGAAATGGTTTTAGCTGTTATTTTTTGAGATAAAAGATTATATTAAATTGGCTTCTCTTTTTGCTCCATTAGGAAAATCTGCGTAATTTCCGCATTTTTTTTGGATCTTGTGACAAGAAATAGAACATATCTTGATAAAGAAAGATGACATTCTCAATGTTTTAATGTAAGGCATTTAGTAACTTTTTATGACTTGTGAACATGGCTGCAATACCATAGACCAAATTCAACAACAAAAGCAATAACAACAACAATAAGACCTAGCAAACAGTCTGGCTGTGCATGATATTGTTAATTCTGTTTGTTACCCAGGCTCAGGCCTGGAGAAGGGATGGTTGCATTAGGTAGATGAAGGGCAGAACAAACCTTTGACAGATCCAATGTGAAGATAAATAATTTAATTATAGATGAGAGTTTTATACCAACATAATTGTGTGAATTTTGTGCAAATTCTTGACTAAAGAATTTACAAGCTGTTGATCATACCTGCAATCTGCTAAGCAGAAGTTTGTTTTGTTACAAACATTACAATTATGTTATTATCAAGAAATGATGACTAAGTTATTTTTCTAAAATGTGATTCTAATAGGTAGTCAAGCAAATTATACTTGTAGTTCTCCAAGTGGGAAACTCTTAACATGTTAGTTGAAATTGTGCATATATTATTTGTACTTTGTGCATTATCTAATTTGTTAAGATGCATCATCAGATAAATTTAAGATGTCAAGGAAGTGTATTCTAATTTCTTCTGTGTTGATTTTTATCTTTTTTTTCTGATCTTTTAATATATGTTTCTCAACAGCCTATCCAACAGAAAGTGAAACTCAGCGTTGCCTAGCTGAGAATGTTAAACTTCTCAACCTGATTATGGCTAACTTTGAAATGAATAAGGTTGGTAGTGAATTTCACTCTATATTATTCTTTTCCTCCTTCCCTGCATAATTTACCATTTTGTTTGTGTTTAATGCTTAAGAAAATCTCTAGTACTTGTTTCCAGAAGAAATAAGCTGAATGATTTTTCTCCTATAGCCTATTAAGTGACACTGTTTTTCTTTGATCTGGTTCTTA